>NC_084624.1:1437909-1492716 GCF_033978795.1 Nerophis ophidion
CCTCTTTATTTGTCAAGCTGAGAATAACAGCACAGCACACTTCCCCCCTCTTCACAATAATAGCGTGGTGTGCCACATCCGGTCTGACAAAATGACAAAATAAAGGTTTCAAAAAAGTGCCTTAAACAAGCATCCATCTCTGCATACATTACTATCGCTTGTCGTGGGGGGGCTGGAGCTTATCCCAGTTGCACTCGAGCGGAAGGCTGGTTAGAGCCTGGGACAAGTCGCCAGCTCATCGCAGGGCCAACACAGATAGTAAGAGAACATTCACACTCACATTCACACACAAGCTCCAATTTAGTCTCACACAAGAATAATGGACTTAAAAGTGCTTTGACCTAAAATACCAATAAAAACTGTCGTATGATACATTGCACCAAACAAGGACGATTTTTGCATTTAATTAACAAATATTTAATTTGATTTTATTTAGTACAAAATGCATACAGTCTATGGTGGTATAAAACTAACTTGAATTTGGAATTTGAAAAAATAAAACGCAAAAACTTAATTTTAATGTTTTTTATTTTAATTTATTGTTATTGCGTTTATTACTATTTAACTTGTGGTTTATTTGTTACTAAATTATATACAGGTTTTTGTCAAACTATAATTAAAGTTGAATTTTGGTTGTACAATAAATACGAATTTTTCTAATTGATGAATAATCATGTAATTAAAAATGATTACAATATCAATCAAAATAATCGTGATTATTATTTTTGCCATAATCGTCGAGGCTTAATAGGGCTGGGCGATACGGGAGAAATAAGCTATAACAATCCGGAAAAATTTTAAATTGTTAGTATGAGCATAAACCTTTATATAACAGGCTACAAATATTTTTCAACTTGAATATAAAAATACACATTGATATTAAAAAAGTAAGATTTTCCTTAAAATTACATATAAAACTGTTAGATTGTTAATATGGTCATAGACTTTTATATAACAAGCTACATTGTAAATGAAAGTTTATTACTGTAATTTTACATGAATTCGAAAGTAATTTGAGAAAACAGGAAATTATATGTATTATTCATCTGGTATTTTTCTGTAAAAAAAATTGATATATACATAGTTTGTCAATACTGGCATATTACTTAAAATAACAGGCGGTTTGTTTATTTACAGATAATGTCTTCAATTCTACCGTTTTATAACCTATTTGGAAAAAAATAGAAAAATTACAGTAGAAATTTACAGTAAATTAACCATAAAAATCGTTTTTTTTTAAAAAAAGTGCACCACAACGGATCGATACAGCCTCCACATTACTGAAGACGCCGTACCGATCCGCCTGTCGATCTCACGATCCACTCTTCCCTCACTCGTGATGTTTTCATGTATTAAAAAAAAAAAAAGGAGCAAAAACTTATTTTGAAGGTGTGGCAAATATATTCAGTGTGACAAATTTACTCATCAATGCGCCTAAAAATAGACAATGTGACTTTAGAAAAATAAAACTGTTGCACGTGTGCGAAAAGGGACATCAACCCTATTGTCGTGTTTTGCTCCTAAAATAAATCCATCCAAATTTGCTGAAACTACAGTATTTATTTTGCCAATCAGTAAAAGAGTGTTTGAAATCAATTTAAACCATACCCAAATGGACAAGTGATTGGTCACTAGTGCTGAGAGCTGTGCCTTACCCCCCCCACACCCTGACTGCACCATGCACATGTTACTCCGAGCTTCACCCTACTCAGTGTTCCAACATGGCTAAAACTAGATATTAGTTGAAGAAAGTGGTCTTAACACAATGCACTGCGTGCTCGTAACTATGAGGGTCCGAGGGAATATTGCACAACAAATCAATGATAGGAGTGACAAACTTGCCATTCAAATAAACGGCGTTGGTTGACAAGAACATACAGCCACATTATCTCTATTTGTTAAGCAGAGGTAACACAAACCAGTCATGGATTCAAAAGCGCTGCCGTCATTTTTGCTTAAGTAACGAGTAAGTAGGGCTGGGCCTTTTTGTAAAATCTCAATAGTTTTAGGCCATACTGCGGTAAAAATAGAGATATATATCTGTGTTTTGTCTTAGCATTGAATGAACACTTGATGCATATAATCACAGCAGTATGATGATTCTATGTGTCTACATTCAAACATTCTTCTTCATACTGCATTAATATATGCTACTTTTAAACTTTCATGCAGAGAGGAAAATCACAACTAAGTCAATTGACCAAAAGTGTATTTATTAAACAGTTATTAAGCAGTGGCACAATCATTCATGTCATTTCAAAACAGAAAGTGCAAGATTGTCAGAGACATTTTAAAACAAGCTATGAGTGCACTTTTGTGCATGATGTCACTAAGATGACATATCAAAACAACACTAAATTAAAGTGCACTTTTTGTACAGAACACCACTGCAATAGTTTAAAACAAATAAAGTGCACTTTTGTGCATGATGTCACACAAGATATTTCAATAACTGTCAAATAAAAATGAGCTGCATAATAGGAAACCAAATAGTGTATGTCCTACGCTATGTGGTAGGTTCCTGCGGATATTGTCTCCTTTTGTTGTTGACTATTTGTTTCATAAGGTGTTGATCTGTAATTGTTTGCCTCGGCATTTTGATGGTGTGGGCGTGTGGCACCGAATGGAGATGTTGATATGCGGAGTAAGCACTCTTCATTCTCTAGCAGGTGACTTTTCAAATGATGCTACATATTAGCAGTAATGTTACTTTTGGTAGCAACGCTTTTGCTGCATACTTGACAAATTATGGTTGTCTGTTCGACATATTCCCACCGCCAGACGATGGACCCCCTGCTGTTTTTCGTGGGAATTAATTCTTCCTTCATTTGTTGCCAGATTCACACCTTTTTTCTCTCTTATTACCACTAACACTACAGCTAAAGTTACCTAAGCTGCTACCTCTCTGCTCCGCGAGGGTGTGTACGTATGTGACGTATGTAGTAACAAGGTGTGGTTCCCGTCTGTGAGGAGAGACGAGAAAGAGTGGGAAACGCATGCAGTGTAATGCCAGCAGCGAAAAGCAACTGCGTGAGAGCGTATACTCGAATATCACGATATAGTAATTTTCTATATCGCACAAACCTGCCGTATATCGAGTATATCGCTATATCACCCAGCCCTAATGTGCATTCTGCTAAACAATATACAACATTGATCTGATCGCTCTAGTACTATTCATAAACTGATATTAACCTTATTTGACATCATCAATTTAGGGATCTATCCGTCCTCTTCTGTGTCGTCTACTGACTGCAACAATGCTGACACACCCAACACTTATAGTTAAATTATCTTCTCCCAACAATCCTATTGATCTACTTGTTAATTTCTTGTTAATATCTGCTTACTTTCTGCTGTAACGCGCTTCTATTTACACTTCTTATAGGTTATTAAGCACTTAATTATTCTATTACTTAAAAAAAAGGTTAACTAAGCTATTAGCATGTCTGATTCTGGATTTGTCTCCATGTGTACCATGGAAATTGTGCCTTGTCCTCCAGTGATAATGTCACTTGATAATTACACTAAAGCAGACCTGGGCAAATTAAAGTTGAGCTTTTCAATCTGGCTCGCGGGACATTCCCAAATAATTGTTTTAGATGTTTAAGATGTAAAATGTAGCTGCCATTATGATGTGCACTCATGTTTTCTAATGACTGGAAGTCTTCAACTATACTAAGTCTTACAATGCTTGGAATCTGCATCAAATACTAGTTACTATGGTCATCTAATTACTTACTTTGGTCATCTAATTACTTACTTTGGTCACTATGAGGTATCTCAGATTGTAGGTGGGGGTTTTTTCACTGTTTGTTGCATTTTGGTTGATTGTAAAATATGTTGTCAATATTCAGTGTTTTATCTTTCATAGTTAATATTGTAAATCCCACATTCTTTATTTTCATGTACATTCTGGGTGTCTCATTCAGTAAAAAAATATTCAAATTCCCTTTCGTTTTTTTAAGGTTGTCTGTCATAACGTTTTTAGCTTTCAATCATTATTGTGAGGTTTTATATTAAAAATAGATATACTGGCCCCCAGACACACTTTTTTTATCTGAATCTGACCCACCGAGTCAAATAATTGCCCAAACCTGCACTAAAGATAGAAATGCAGTTTATTTACCGTAAAGGAGGTGATTTTTATTAGGTTAGGGGCGCGTGTATCGCGATACTTAATTAGTTGCTAGTCAACCAGAGAGGATGGACGTCTGTGATCGATGTTAAAGCGCATTAATCGCATACTTTTGCCCGATTTGTGGCTGATCAATTGTCTCATCACTACTTTTGTTCCTCTATTTATGTTCTGTATGGATGACAGATGGTGTTAACCTGGCAATTTTCAGGTTCTATCGACAGTACCAGAAGCATAACGGAGGTGAAAGGCTGTCAGACAAGAATTGTATATTCCCAACCAGACACCGGCGCTCTGATTTAGAAGCTCTCTCGGCCGTGTGAAAGCGCACCTAGTTACGGCAACATGTGTAAAAACAAAGGCCAGTAAATACTGGATCTACTGTAAAAGCTCTGATGTGGCAATTCAGCTGGATCCCTGCGTGAAACCAGATTGTGTTACAGCAGCTAAACTTAGAAGTAGCGGTCGATTCCTTCTTCCAGGAATTATCGTTCAACCTTGGCGGAGGTCCACACTCGGCCGAGTGTCTCTATCGTGTGATCCAATCGGAAGTCAACTATTATGAACGTAAGACTCGGGTCGACTGGAGTGGCGGTTGCCTTCCCCACTGAGCGAAATCACCAGATCTGCCGAGAGGATGTCTCACAGAGCATGTGATTTATCAGCCTCTGGTCGGGGGCTACTTTCTGCCTGATGCACAGTCGTAGCTAAGAGCCTGCGCCAAGCACACGGTCATGTGGTGCTTCCGGGCCAGGGGAGGAGTCTGAAGGCTGAAAGACATGTGCGCAGGAGGCGAGGAGCAATATTGGCCCAATCGTCTTGGATGTTAGTCCTGGGAAATGTCTCAAAGTCATTATTAATGCTCCCCATTGTCCTCCAGCAGGAAGTCGACTGAAGCGTTTATATCACGCCAACTTTATGTACTGCATCGTTTCTGCCAGATCTACCAACAATATTTGGGCCTTGCTCACATAATGCTTAGTGTTCATTTAACAAATAATTTCCACGTTTGAATTATGTGTTTCTCAATCTGAGAACATTTGCATTTTAGTGATTGAAAGTAAAAAGTTGCATATAAAACATGCTTTTTTTAGTATGATCGCGTACGTCCATCTTTTAACCATTATTATTTGGCACATTCAAATCCATTGTTATCGTCTATCACTGTTGTGCTAGAAAAAATTGGAAAGTCATCAACCCGAGCCCGGTTTGGCGTTTAGGAGAACCCCTCTTGTGACAACAATGTCGTCATGAGTTTAAATGTGACATAGGGCTGGGCGATATGGCCTTTTATTAATATCTCGATATTTTTAAGCCATGTCACGATGTATATCTTGATATTTTGCCTTGAATGAACACTTGATGCATATAATCACAGCAGTATGATGATTCTACAAACCCTGTTTCCATATGAGTTGGGAAATTGTGTTAGATGTAAATATAAACAGAATACAATGATTTGCAAATCCTTTTCAAGCCATATTCAGTTGAATATGCTACAAAGACAACATATTTGATGTTCAAACTCATAAACTTTATTTTTTTTTGCAAATAATAATTAACTTATAATTTCATGGCTGCAACACGTGCCAAAGTAGTTGGGAAAGGGCATGTTCACCACTGTGTTACATCACCTTTTCTTTTAACAACACTCAATAAATGTCTGGGAACTGAGTAAACTAATTGTTGGAGCTTTGAAAGTGGAATTTTTTCCCATTCTTGTTTTATGTAGAGCTTCAGTCCTTCAACAGTCCGGGGTCTCCGCTGTCGTATTTTACGCTTCATAATGCACCACACATTTTCCATGGGAGACAGGTCTGGACTGCAGGCGGGCCAGGAAAGTACCCGCACTCTTTTTCTACGAAGCCACGCTGTTGTAACACGTTTTTCTAAAATAAGCAGGGGCGTCCATGATAACATTGCTTGGATGACAACATATGTTGCCCCAAAACCTGTATGGACCTTTCAGCATTAATGGTGCCTTCACAGATGTGTAAGTTACCCATGCCTTGGGCACTAATACACCCCCATACCATCACACATGCTGGCTTTTGAACTTTGCGCCTACAACAATCCGAATGGTTATTTTCCTCTTTGTTCTGGAGGACACCACGTCCTCTGTTTCCAAATATAATTTGAAATGTGGACTCGTCAGACCACAGAACACTTTTCCACTTTGCATCAGTCCATCTTAGATGAGCTCGGGCCCAGCCAAGCCAGCGGCGTTTCTGGATGTTGTTGATAAATGGGTTTGGCTTTGAATAGTAGAGTTTTAACTTGCACTTAAAGATGTAGCAACCAACTGTAGTTACTGACGGTGGTTTTATGAAGTGTTCCTCAGCCCATGTGGTGATATCCTTTACACACTGATGTCGGTTTTTGACGCAGTACCGCCTGTGGGATCAAAAGTCCGTAATATCATCGCGTACGTGCAGTGATTTCTCCAGATTCTCTGAACTTTTTTACGGACCGTAGAAGGTAAAATCCCCAAATACTTTGCAATAGCTCGTTGAGAAATGTTGTTCTAAAACTGTTCGACGATTTGCTTACAAAGTGGTGACCTTCGCCCCATCCTTGTTTGTGAATTACTTAGCATTTCATGGAAGCTGCTTTTATAGCCAATCATGGCACCCACCTGTTCCCAATTAGCCTGCACACCTGTGGGATGTTCCAAATAAGTGTTTGATGAGCATTCCTCAACGTTATCAGTATTTATTGCCACCTTTCCCAACTCCTTTGTCACGTGTTGCTGGCATCAAATTCTAAAGTTAATGATTATTTGCAAAACAATATATATTTATCAGTTTGAACATCAAATATGTTGTCTTTGTAGCATATTCAACTGAATATGGCTTGAAAAGGATTTGCAAATCATTGTATTCTGTTTATATTTACATCTAACACATTATTTCCCAACTCATATGGAAATGGGGTTTGTATGTGTCTACATTAAAACATTCTTCTTCATACTGCATTAATATATGCTACTTTTAAACTTTCATGCAGAGAGGGAAATCACAACAAAGTCAATTGACCAAAAGTGTATTTATTAAACAGTTATTAAGCAGTGGCACAAACATTCATGTCATTTTAAAGCAGAAAGTGCAAGATTGTCAGAGACATTTTAAAACAAGCTATGAGTGCACTTTTCTGCATGATGTCACTAAGATGACATATCAAAACAACACTAAATTAAAGTGCACTTTTTGTACAGAACGCCACTACAATAGTTTAAAACAAATAAAGTGCACTTTTGTGCATGATGTCACACAAGATATTTCAATAACTGTCAAATAAAAATGAGCTGCTTAATAGGAAATCAAATAGTGTATGTCCTTCACTATGTGGTAGGTTCCTGCGGACGTTATCTCCTTCTGTTGTTGACTATTTTTTTTCATACGGTGTTGATCTGGAAATGGTTGCTTCCGCATTTTATGGGTGTGGCACTGAATGGATATGTTGACATGCGGAGTTTCAAGCACTCCTTATTCTCTAGCAGGTGACTTTTCACATGATGCTACATTAGCAGTGCTGCTACTGTTTGTAGCAATGCTTTTGCCGCATACTTGTTCGACATCTTCCCACTCGAAGCCAAACCACCGCCAGACGATGGACCCCGTGCTGTTTTTCTTGGTAATTAATTCTTCCTTCATTTGTTACCAGATTTGCACCTTCTCTCTCTCGTATTACCACTCGCACCACTCCGCTAGCATCACAGCTAATGTTACCCATGCTGCTACCTCTTTGCTCGGGGGGAGGGTGTATGACGCGACAGTATGTGACGTATGGAAGAAGGTGCGCTTGTTTTACGTCTCTGTGAGAAGGAGAGACAAGAAAGAGTGGGAAACGCATGCAGTGTATTGCCAGCAGCTAAAAGCAACTGTGTGAGAACTTATACTCTAATATGACGATATACTCATTTTCTATATCGCAATGAGACAAACCCACGATGTATCGAGTATATCGATATATCGGCCAGCCCTAATGTGACAGAATTACTGCATAAACTTAAGCATTGAGGAAATAAGATATCATCCGAGTCCTTCTACCACTGCTCAAAGAGGTGTTAAGTCATTAATATGCAGCATTACACAACCCTTTTTTTTTTGTGTTTGATCCAGTTTGTGTGGACATGAATCTGAATGGAAATCATAAGAAATAAATGCCAGGTGTTTCTACTGTCATGCTTTAGTGTTACATCATATCTGCATGCGGAATGTAACATTTTTGGGGCATAGTTTTGTCAGTTACCATAAGGAAAAATATTGTGCTGTTCTTACTGGGTTTCAACTAGGGCTGGGCGATATATCGATGTACTCGATATATCGCGGGTTTGTCTCTGTGCGATATAGAAAATGACGACATCGTGATATTCGAGTATACGTTCTCACGCAGTTGCTTTTGGCTGCGGGCTTTTTTCACTCTTTCTTGTCTCTCCTCACAGAGACATTAAAACAAGCGCACCTTCTTACATCTGTCACATACTGTCCCGTCATACGCCTTCGCGGAGCAGAGACGTAGCAGCATGGGTAACATTAGCTGTGATGCTAGCGGAGCGGTGCGAGTGGTAATACGAGAGAAATAAGGTGCGAATCTGGTAATAAAATGAAGGAAGAATCAATTCCTAAGAAAAACAGCACGAGGTTCTTTAGGCGGTGGTTTGGCTTCAAGCGGGAAGATGTCGAACAAGTATGCGGCAAAAGCGTTGCTACAAAAAGTAGCACCTACTACTAATGTGTAGCATCATTTGAAAAGTCACCCGCTAAAGAATGAAGAGTGCTTGAAACTCTGCATGTCAACATCTCCGTTGGGTGCCATACCCACAAAATGCAGAAGCAACCATTTCCAGATCACCATATGAAAAAAATAGTCAACAACAGAAGGAAACCTACCACATAGTGATGGACATACACTATTTGATTTCTTATTATGCAGCTCATTTTTATGTGACAGTTATTGAAATATCTTGTGTGACATCATGCACAAAAGTGCACTTTATTTCTTTTAAACTATTGTAGTGGCGTTTTGTACAAAAAGTGCACTTTAATTTAGTGTTGTTTTGATATGTCATCTTAGTGACATCATGCACAAAAGTGCATTAATAGCTTGTTTTAAAATGTCTCTGACAATCTTGCATTTTCTGTTTTGAAATGACATGAATGTTTGTGCCACTGCTTAATAACTGTTTAATAAATAGAGTTTTGGTAAATTGACATAGTTGTGTATATATCGTGCGTGCATCGTGACATGGCCTAAAAATATCGAGATATTAATAAAAGGCCATATCGCCCAGCCCTAGTTCCAACTAACTGAGCGACGGCTCACTTTGACCCACATATGCAAAGTTAAAGTTGTCAGTGTTCCGGAGCAAAAGACGTAAACAGACAATAGTGTGCAGAAGTGTTGGGCCACCACTAGCTGGGTTTTTTTCCATGACCTTTTTATCCTGAGCAGTTATTGTGGTGTAGTAAAACTGTAAATAGTACAACACATGATGGCTAGGATATTAGTTACGGCTTTTTCAGAGGCAGGTCCTAGCAACTTTACTTTGCTACTAATGATACTTTTTAATTTACTAATACTTTTGCCCATTTATGGCCATGTTTTGTGGTGTGTGTATGTGTGATTTCTGCTCTCAGCAAATCCTAGAGAAGTACCTTAAAGAACCGTGACAAGTCTCTTTATTAAGAAACTTGATGCAGTCTTCTAAGATAAAATATTTGTCACATTTACCTTACTGTAAATCATTGCAGTAGCGATTTGGGTTCCCGTCGACTCTCAAAGAGTGGCTGGGCCTGTTTATTTACTCAATTGCAGAGAATACAAGGTGTCCATTTGAACTATTTGAAGTAGAGCCTGTAAGTCATTCCCAACACAACCATGTTCAACTAGGGCTGGGCGATATGGCCTTTTGTTAATATCTCAATATTTTTAGGCCACGTCGCGATACACGATATATATATTGCGATATTTGCCTTAGCCTTGAATGAACACTTGATGCATATAATCACAGCAGTATGATGATTCTATGTGTCTACATTCAAACATTCTTCTTCATACTGCATTAATATATGCTACTTTTAAACTTTCATGCAGAGAGGGAAATCACAACTAAGTCAATTGACCAAAAGTGTATTTATTAAACAGTTATTAAGCAGTGGAACAAATATTCATGTAACTTCCAAAACAGAAAGTGTGAGATTGTCAGAGACATTTTAAAACAAGCTATTAGTGCACTTTTGTGCATGATGTCACTAAGATGACATATCAAAACAACACTAAATTAAAGTGCACTTTTTGTACAGAACGCCACTACAATAGTTTAAAACAAATAAAGTGCATGATGTCACACAAGATATTTCAGTAACTGTCATATGACCTGCATAATGGGAAATCAAAAAGTGTATTTCCTTCGCTATGTGGTAGGTTCCTGCGGACATTATCTCCTTCTGTTGTTGACTATTTGTTTCATACGGTGTTGATGTGGAAATGGTTGCTTCAGCAGTTTGTGGTTATGGCACGGAATGGAGATGTTGACATGCGGAGTTTCAAGCACTCTTCATTTTCTAGCAGGTGACTTTTCAAGTCATGCTACAAATTAGCAGTAGGTGCTACTTTTGTAGCAACGCTTTTGCCGAATACTTGTTCAACATCTTCCCGCTTGAAGCCAAACCACCGCCAGACGATGGACCCTGTGCTGTTTTTCTTAGGAATTAATTGTTCCTTCATTTGTTAACAGATTCGCACCTTCTCTCTCCCGTATTACCACTCGCACCACTCCACTAGCATCACAGCTAATGTTACCCATGCTGCTACCTCTCTGCTTCGCGAGGGCCTATGACGCGACAGTATGTGACGTATGTAAGAAGGTGCGCTTGTTTTATGTCTCTGTGAGAAGGAGAGACAAGAAAGAGTGGGAAACGCATGCAGTGTAATGCCCGCAGCTAAAAGCAACTGCGTGAGAACTTATACTCGAATATCACGATATAGTCATTTTCTATATCGCACAGAGACAAACCCGCGATATATCAAGTATATCGATATATCGGCCAGCCCTACTTTCAACCCACATATTTTGGGGATTGGTTGGTGTTAGGATCACGCAATATAGACGGTATACGATATATCTATTTAGCAAACGATAGAGCGTTTCATACTGACGTCATATCGTGATAATTCAAACACGTTTAACCGTGGCCAGCGAATTTGACAGCAGCAAGTGGACCACCACATCATCAATGCAATTTAGCGTTTTCGCTAGCAATTAACGTCCCTCCACAGTGCTAAGCCGCATACTCAAGGCGATGTCGAGTCCTTGCTAGCGAGATAGCGTCTAACTAATCCTCACTTCCACGGCGGAAAATAAAGTACGTTTATTACAGCTATCATTATCAAGGAATAGCTAAACATGCCCGGGAATCATTTTTGGTGATTTAACCCCCAATTCCAACCCTTGAGCAGGGAGGTAATGGCTCCCATTTTTATAGTCTTTGGTATGACTCGGCCGGGGTTTGAACTCACAACCTACCGATCTTAGGGCGGACACTCTATAACCACTAAGCCACTGAGTAGGTGCAGGTCCAGCTATCCCAAAAGGGACAAGCAGTAGAAAATGGATGAATGGAACATTTTAAATGGTAATACTAACCGTCTAGAATTGTACTGCTTACTTAATACAGGCTTATTGTTACAGACCTGTTGTTTTTTAATCCATCCATCCATCCATTTTCTTCCGGTTATCCGAGGCCGGGTTGCGGGGGCAGCAGCCTAAGCAGAGAAGCCCAGATTTCCTCTTCCCAGCCACTTCGTCCAGCTCCTCTTCGCGCTGTAATTTGACCCCTTTAAAATGCTTCAAAACTCACCAAACTTGGCACACACATCTGGACTGGCGGTTTAGCTCGGTTGGTAGAGTGGCCGTGCCAGCAACTTGAGGGTTGCAGGTTCGATTCCCGCTTCTGCCAACCTAGTCACTGCCGTTGTGTCCTTGGGCAAGACACTTTACCCACCTGCTCCCAGTGCCACCCACACTGGTTTGAATGTAACTTAGATATTGGGTTTCACTATGTAAAGCGCTTTGAGTCACTAGAGAAAAAAGCGCTATATAAATAGAATTCACTTCACTTCACTTCACTGGCAAAAATTGCGATCTAATGAAAAAAAAAAAAAACAAAATCAAAAAATGCGCTCTAGCGCAATTTTTTAATAAAACACACAAACAACTGCTCCTAAGAAAACACAAACAAAATTGCTTGTAACTTCCTGTAGGAATGCCGCAAAGACATGAAACAAAAACTTCAATGTAGGTCTCACGTAGACCTACATTTTAATAATTGACAGCCTGCAAAAAAAATCAACAGGAAGTGGGCAATTACCCTTTCAAAATAAAAGTTTTGTGAAAACCCGTCACCTTTTTTCAAACGAAAACTCCTCCGAGTGCATTTGTCGTTTCGGCGTCAAACTCGCACAGGAGAGAGTTTGGACCCTTCTGATTAAAAGTATAGATCAGAGTTTTGATTACTGATCCGGTTTTGATTTTACGTGCCTTCAAAGAACACCCGCGCAAATTTTCCTAAAAAATTTCATTTTTGCCTCTTTCATCTGTAATTTGACCCCTTTAAAATGCTTCAAAAGTCACCAAACTTGGCACACACATCAGGACTGGCAACAATTGCAAGGTAATAAAAAACCCAAACCCCAAAACTCAAAATTGTGCTCTAGCGCCCCCTAGGAATACAACACAGACAAAACTGCTCCTAGGAAGAAAACACAGACAAAACTGCTTGTAACTTCCGGTAGGAATGTCAGAGAGACATGAAACTAAAACCACTATGTAGGTCTCATTTAGACCTACATTTTAATAATTAACATACTTTAGCAAAAATCAACAGGAAGTTTGATATTTTCACTTCAATACAACAACTGCATTACTTTCACAATGCATTAAATAGTGGCACCAAGGCGTCTTCTACCACTTATCCGGCCGTGGGTCTCGGGGGCAGCAGCCAAAGGCGGACCCGACCAACGCTGCTTGCAGCTTTAATTTTATTCTAATTTAGCAATTCTAATTTTAAAAAATATTTTGGTGCCCGCATGCTTTGATTTTTCAGTATACAGCACCAATTGTGGAAAAGGTTAGACTCGCTTGGCGTAAAGAAAACAGTTTTTCATGTCACCACACTACATTTTTGTGTTTATCTTTGTGTTGGATTGTCCAAGCTAGTTCCATTTGCTGCCATGATGTCTCACTATTGACGCTAACCCATCGACTCCATCTATTCCTCATCACACCTTTCTCAGCGCTTCCTCTTCTTTTGTCCGCAGGAGTTCTTTGACCATGCAAAGAAGCTGTGGGACGACGAAGGGGTGAAAGCCTGCTTCGAGAGGTCCAACGAGTACCAGCTCATCGACTGCGCACAATAGTGAGTTGAGACTTTTGTCTGTTTTTTTGTTTTTTAAGCTACGGCCACATATTTCAGACACGGCAATGTATCTTTGTTAGTGAAGCTATTGTTTCAGATGATTTTATTCCATGTGAACATTTTCCCACATCTTTTCCCGTCGCTGGAGGTGAAATTCTCCCAGTATGTCATGTCCTGTATGAATATGAGCGGGATGTGTTTGCTCTGGGTGTGGCAAGACGAGCAAGCAGCAAAGTTTGTCCTTTTGGAAAATATGTCTGTTCACCTTCTGTGTGACATTTGCAAAGTCTTAAGAATGGCCTACATAATGTCAGGAGGCCCCCCTCCCCCATTTACTGTAAACACCATTAGGCACACCTGCACTGCCACTTTTCTTCTTGCGCCAACTTACTTGGGGAAAGTTACTGCCGTTAGTCTAACTTTATTTTCTTCACTTACGGAGTCCTATTGCTACATTCCAACAGGACAAAAGCGTATGTGGGTCATGATCAGTTTTTGGCGGCCACCTGCACAGAGTTTTTTTTTTTTTCTCTTTTCTAAACAATTGTACAACTTCCAGGCGCTGTTTGGAAATACTGATAAGTGCGGTGTGGCAAGGCCGGCTGAAGCTGACGACCCAGACTTATTTCACGCCACCACCTTCTCGTTGGATAGTCCCGTGTCTTCTTTGTCTTGTCTTTGTCCTCACATGTGGGCGAGCATGAGGACAGGACGCGGTGCAGGCCGCCTGTCCCCTCCCATCCCAAAGGTCGGCCGCCCTTTTATCTGTCAGGGTTGGGCCAAAGGTGCACTTAATCAGTGACAGGGCCATGTTGTTGTAGCGCGGGCTCCTGTCGTACCACGTCTGGCATGGCTTAGCGCGCAGAAAAGGCGTCTCAGGAGGATCTTCCTGAACGCACTCGGGCTCCTTCAGCATAACTTCGACAGCGGGTCAAGTCTTGGCCTCGCTCTCGCTTTGCCTCAGAGCAGAAAAGGAGGGAGGTAGTCAGGTGACACTCACATGGCTCCTTTTAAGCTCCGCCTAACAGTACACAGTCTGTATTTCCTCTTTCTCCAATTGGTGTTTATTTAATGACACACAGTATGTCATGTGGTATAGTGGGAACATGGTTAGAGACACCTGTCTGGACACAATGCACTGAGCATGTATAGAATAAATTAGTCAGTAAGGATACTTCCAGCAAAACGTTGGCATTGTGGCAGTTGTTGTGAGACTGTGAATGATAAGCATAAACCTTTTGGGAGGGGTTTTTGAGGGGTTCCCTCAATCATGATTGAGGGAACCCCTCATGAAACAGTTCTGTAGAGACGAAGTAGTCTTGTGATTTTTCCCACACCTACATATTGCGCTCTACCACGGTATCGAGCACCATTCTCTGGATAATCCAATCAAGACATATATATATATATATATGTATACATGAGAAATACTTGAATTTCAGTGAATTCTAGCTATAAATATACTCCTCCCCCTTAACACCCCCTCCCCCAATCTCCCGAATTCAGAGGTCTCGAGGTTGGCAGGTATGGTAATATAAAATGTAGATTGTTATGCGATCTGCTTTAGTGCGACGGAATAGAAACTCAGCAGAAATAATGACGGCCGAGAGGAAGTCTAAAGTGACTTTAATCGGAGGCGATTCAAACACACTCGTCAGGCTTCAAAATAATAGCGCAATGCTTCACTTCCGGTCCAACCAACAAATCAACAAAAAAACATCCATTTTGCTTTGTAAAGTTTGTTCTGTGATGGTATTTTGTGATATTTCTACCTCAGTGTATGTTTTCTGGCAGATTTAAATAAAGTATATTGTAATAGCGACGGCGATATGACGGCAGTAAATTGTCTTTGAACAAGTCAGCCTTTTATTGATGTTCACAAATAGCACTTTCAAACTCAATAAACAGAAGCACGAAGCACACATAACTGCTCAATCTTTGAACACTTTCTCTTTCTCAACTTCTTCGCTCCCACAGAGATGGGGTTTAATACTGCAGGCCCGCCCTCTGCAGCCCACATCGGGGAATTACACTTTTGATTGATTGATTAAAACTTTTATTAGTAGATTGCACAGTACAGTACATATTCCGTACAATTGACCACTAAATGGTAACACCCCAATAAGTTTTTTAACTTGTTTAAGCCGGGGTCCATGTAAATCAGTTGATGGTAACTTTTTACCATTAATTGGTAATGGTAAACCATGGTAACATGGTTTAGTACACAGCATTCCCATCGCTACGGTACATTTTTTTATGAACTGTTCTGCTTGATGGCCCACAATTAAAGAATGTTTAACAGGCTAAATATTACATTTTATTGATGAATACAGAAGGTGAAGACATTGTCGTGCAGAGATATGAAGATATTTAACATTCAGATCTAGCCTTGCTGTATTGTTCTCTGTCCCTTGAGTTGAAGGCAAAGTTTTAGCTTCCTCATAAGTGCTTTGACCTGTGAGGTCATCCACAGTTTTTTGGTATCCTTTGTGACACTTCCTATACAGTGTCTAATATAAGACGGCACAGCATCTGTCCTCTCCTGTAGCTCCAGATCAGGGGTCGGGAACCTTTTTGGCTGAGAGAGCCATGAAAGCCAAATATTTCAAAATGTATTTCCGTGAGAGCCATATCATATTTTTTAACACTGAATACAACTAAATGCGTGCATTTTTAAGTAAGACCAACATGTTTAGAGTATAATAAGTCTCTTAGTCTTTTTAATAACATTGTTATTCTGAAGCTAACCAATAATAAATAACATGTCATGTCTGTTGTTTGGCCATGTGCTGTTTGTCTTTTGGACTCTTTAAGTTCCTGTTTTTTTCCATTCCATTGTCTGGTTTCCTTGGTTACTCATTTTGTCCACCTGTCTCTGGTGGACAAAATGCCCGCTCACCTGCTTCCCGAGCACTAATCAGAGGCAGTATTTAAGCTTGTCTTTGCCAGTCAGTCGCCCTGTGCTGACTTGTTTCATGCCTTGCCATAGTTTCGTGCTTCATGCCATGCTAAGTAAGTTTTGTTTGATTTATGTTCATAGTCTGTTTATGCATTAGCTCTGTTCTTTAGCCCAAGTTGTGCCTCTGCTGTGAGCGATTTTTGTTTGTATATTTTTTTAGTTCAAATTAAATCATGATTTTACCTAAATGCCATGTCCCGAGTAGTCCGTCTGCCTTCCTGGGAGAACGACCCCGCAGCAAGCGGCAACCCCCCCCATCTTCCCCCCCATCATGACATAAAATACTTCTTTCCATTAATGCGACTTCTTGAACAGGTGCGGTAGGAAACGGATGGATGGATATAAATGCATGAGAATGTTTTATACTTTGCACGTTATTTTTTGCACTGTGATTACCAGCGAAATTATTCATAATTATCGCGTTAAGCAATGTCAGATTTATCTGAGAGCCAGATGCAGTCATCAAAAGAGCCACATCTGGCTCTAGAGCCATAGGTTCCCTACCCCTGTTCCAGATGGTCGAACACTGACGATGGCCTGGTCTGGAAACAGTCCTGCAGCTGCAAGAGTGACCCCTCTGACCGGGTCTTAACAGTCCTGGTCATAGGTTTTCTACTCTTCTGGAGGTTGGTGTAGGCAGGAACAATGAGGTGGGAGAGGTGGTCAGACCTGCCCAGGTGTGGGAGAGGAACTGTCTTGTAGGCTCGCTTCAGATTAGAGTGAACCTGGTCCAGGTGTTTCTCGCCTCGAGTCGGGCAGTGTGTGCGCATTGCATAAATCTGGAGAGCACATTATTCAAGCAGGCATTATTCAAGTCTCTAGCTACCACAAAGCCCAGCAGGTATAAATACATTAAAACAACGTTGAGAACTTGTTGGATTAGGTCCTGACTATAAGCAACTCAAACCTAACGTTGGAACATGCTTTTTGACGACGTTTAATCAATGTTAGGTTCTGACGTGGATTCGACCATTAAATTTGATCATTTTCCAACCAATATTTTACAACTTAAATACAACGTTGAAACAACATGTATTTTAACAACTTTTATTCATTGTCAGGTTGTGACGTTGATTTGACCAATTAAATTTGGTCATTAAACCCATTTATTTCCCAGCCAACAACGTGGATCCAACGTTAGACACCAACTCTGACTCGATTTACAGATACAACTAATTTGCAACGTTGTTTCAAAGTCAGTTTTAAAGAACTTGTATCAATGTTTTGTTCCTGCTGGGATGCTCCTGCATCTGCTTGTAGATAGCATCGTGCTGTAGGGAGAGTGTAAAGCTAACGTTGGCTGGGGGGTGGTATATAAACAGCTGGTAGAATTACAGTAGTGACCTCCCTGGGTACGTAGAAAGGTCTGCATACCACTGAGATGGCCTCCAGATTCAGACAGCAGTGGGTGTTGAGACATTTACAGTTAGTACTCCAATCTTGTATTGTGTAGCGATGCACAGCCGGCCCCTTCTGCTCTTTACAGAATCTTTGATGCGATCAAAGCGGTGCCGGCTGCAGCCTGTTAGTTAAACTTTGAGATTTGTTGTGAAGTGCAGTACAAATAAAATGTATTATTATTATGAACAGCTATGTTGGAGATGAGCAGTTGTAACCACGATTCTGTGATGATAACCACTAAGCTGTCCTGAAGCCTGTTGTTGCTTCCCAACCTTAGTTCTAGTTAGGGCTGGGCGATATATCGATATACTCGATATATCGGGTTTGTCTCTGTGCGATATAGAAAATGACTATATGATATTCGAGTGTACGTTCTCACGCAGTCACTTTTAGCTGCAGGCACTACACTGCGGGCTTTTATCACTCTTTCCTGTCTCTTCTTCTCACAGACAAGCGCACCTCCTTACATACGTCACGTACTGTCAGGTCATACGCTCTCGCATGAGAGGTAGCAGCATGGGTAACATTAGCTGTGATGCTAGCAGAGTGGTGCGAGTGGTAATACGAGAGAGAGAAGGTTCAAATCTGGTAACAAATGAAGGAAGAATTAATTCGTAAGAAAAACAGCACGGGATCCATCATCTGGCGGTGGTTTGGCTTCAAGTGGGAAGATGTCGAACAAGCGTGCGGCAAAAGCGTTAAAGTAGCAACTACTGCTAATTTCTAGCATCATTTGAAAAGTCCCTCGCTACAGAATGAAAAGTGCTTGAAACTGCATGTCAACATCTCTGTTCGTAGCCATACCTACAAAATGCCGAAGCAACCATTTCCAGATCGTATGAAAAAATAGTCAACAACAGAATTTAATGACGTCCGCAGGAACCTACAACATAGCAAAGGACATACACTATTTGATTTTCTGTTACGCAGCTCATTTTTATTTGACTGATATTGAAATATCTTGTGACATCATGCACAAAACTGCACTTTATTTGTTTTAAACTATTGTAGTGGCGTTCTGTACAAAAAATGCACTTTAATTTAGTGTTGTTTTGATATGTCATCTTAGTGACATCATGCACAAAAGTGCACTCATAGCTTGTTTTAAAATGTCTCTGACAATCTTGCACTTTCTGGTTTGAAATGATATGAATGTTTGTGCCACTGCTTAAAGGCCTACTGAAATGAGATGTTCTTATTTAAAGGGGGATAGCAGTTCCATTCTATGTGTCATACTTCATCATTTCGCGATATTGCCATATTTTTTGCTGAAAGTATTTAGTAGAGAACATCGACGATAAAGTTCGCAACTTTTGGTTGCTAATAAAAAAGCGTTGCCTTGACCTGAAGTAGCAGACGATGTGCGCATGACGTCACGGGGTGTGGAGCTCCTCACATCTGAACATTGTTTACAATCATGGCCACCAGCAGCAGAGCTATTCAGACCGAGAAAGGGACAATTTCCCCATTAATTTGAGCAAGGATGAAAGATTCGTGGATGAGGAAATTTAGAGTGAAGGACTAGGGGGGGAAAAAAAGGCGATTTCAGTGGGAGGGATTTAGATGTTTTTAGACACATTTACTAGGATAATTCTGGGTAATCCCTTATCTGCCTATTGTGTTGCTAGTATTTTAGTGAGTTAAATATTACCTGAAAGTCCGAGGGGTGTGGCCACGGGTGTGTTGACGCCAAATTCTCTGAGGGAAGTCACGGCAGCTGCAGCAGGACAGAAGCTCCGCTGATCTCCGGTAAGAACCGACTTATTACCACAATTTTCTCACCGAAAACTGCCGGTTGACATGTGTTCGGGATCCGTGTTCGCCTGACCGCTCTGATCCACAGTAAAGCTTCTCCTCCGGGAATTTTAAACAAGGAAACACCGGCTGTGTTTGTGTTGCTAAAGGCTAAAAGCTTCCCACCTCCATCTTTCTACTTTGACTTCTCCATTATTAATCGGACAAATTGCAAAAGATTCAGCAACACAGATGTCCAGAATACTGTGTAACTATGCGATTAAGACTACTTATAGCTTGGATCGGGCTGGGAAATAATGTCCGCTACAACCCGAGACGTCAAACGCACGCCTCATACCGCAACGTTTTCAACTCGACACAGACTCTGATTTCAGCGGCTTAAGTGATTCAACAGATTACGCATGTATTAAAACAGATGGTCGGAGTATGGAGGCAGATAGCGAAAACGAAATTGAAGAAGAAATTGAAGCTATTGAGCGAATAGCTATTGACGCTATTCGGCCATAGCATGGGTGTACCTAATGAAGTGGCCCATAGCATGGCTGCCTTATTAGCATCGCCGGTAAAATGTGCGGACCAAACGATCAGGACTTTGGCATCTTGTGACACTGGAGCAACTTAAATCCGTCGATTGGTAAGTTTTTGTTTTGCATTAAATGTGGGTATCTCGTTTCAAATGCACATAAAGCTAGCGTAAATAGCATGTTAGCATCGATTAGCATAGCATGTTAGCATCAATTAGCTGGCAGTCATGCCGTGACCAAATATGTCTGATTAGCACATAAGTCAACAACATCAACAAAACTCACCTTTGTGATTTCGTTGACTTAATGGTTGCAAATGCATCTGCAGGTTATCCATACATCTCTGTGCCATGTCCGTCTTAGCATCGCCGGTCAAATGTGAAGACACTCTGGTACATTCAATGGGGGTCTGGCGGCAGATTTCTTGCCAGTGGTGCAACTTGAATCCCTCCCTGTTAGTGTTGTTACACCCTCCGACAACACACCCACCAGGCATGATGTCTCCAAGGTTCCAAAAAATAGTCGAAAAAACGGAAAATAAGAGAGCTGAGACCCGGTGTTTGTAATGTGAAAATGTATTCCCTCGGTGACGTCACGTTCTGACGTCATCGCTAAAAGACCGATAAACAGAAAGGCGTTTAATTTGCCAAAATTCACCCATTTAGAGTTCGGAAATCGGTTAAAAAAATATGTGGTCTTTTTTCTGCAACATCAAGGTATGTATTGACGCTTACATAGGTTTGTTGATAATGTTCCCCTTTAAACAACTCAACACAGTGCACCATTTACGTCTGCATTTACTTTCTTTAAACAGTTGTTTCAACAAACAGGCCTATTTGCATTTTTCAGATGACAGCGCTGATCTCTTTTTTTTGTACAATGTGACCTGCAAATGAATAAGATATTTCACAAAGTACAATGGAAGCAGGGGAAGCTACGTTTTTTCGTGCAAAATATTCCATTTCACTATAGGCACAACTATGTGATAACTATCAATCAATCAATCAATCAATTCCTTTATTGTCATTGTCATCACACTTAAGCCATACAAGTCAACGAGATTTTGTTTGAGCTTTGTCTAGCGGCATAGAAACTGTATTGATGTACAGGTTGACCATAGTTTACAGTTTAGCATTGTCAAGAAGATGGCGAATAGAGAGGTGTGGGGGTGGGAACAGTCAGATGTCTGATGGGTGTTGCGTTGATGTTACAGCAATGCAATGTCCAGAGCACATTAATTGAGGTGGTGAAGAGTGAGCTAATAAGATGGTCCGGGGCAGGAAAGGGGCAGGCTGTTCATTTAGCAGTCTCACAGCCTGGGGATACAGACTATGAGACATTTTGGTGGTCCTGGCGCGAATCGATCTCTACATCCTTCCAGAAGGTAGCAGGTTGAAGAGGCCCTGTGCTGGGTGATATCTGTCCTTCAGGATGTTGCGTACTTGCTTTAAGCAGCGAGCTGTGTACATGGCACTCATCTCCGGGAGTAAGGTCCTTGTAACTACCAATCCAAGGGACATGTGTCAATACTCCCAGCCTTGTATCTGTCGTACATTGTCTGTGCCTGTTCCCCCGTCCTCTGAATCTGACTCTGATCCCATGAGCAAGAACGAGATCTTTTTTGGTGGTGGTTCTTGTTCCGTTACATCCATGAACCCCTGGGGTTGAAGTGCACCTTCTTTTAGCATTTCACTCAAAGTTTGCCACACCTCGCCCTCTTCTGCCTGTGGCGAGCATCGAATGTCCTTCAACCTGGGATCTAAAGCAGTTGATACTGTACCTTTTAATTGAGCCAGGTTCAAGTTCTCTTTTCTTTTGTTGAGATCTGTTCTAAATACAGCCTTGTAGCGGAGTATATAATCCGGATCAACATCGGACACCTCCAATGTACGCAGGAGATGGCAGAGCGCAGAGAGCACAATAGAACAGGACAAATACTTTAACCCACCAAGGAGCTATTTGATGTACCTTAGGTGCAAAAACAAACATACTAAATAATACAATGTTTTAAATACTACAAATAAGAACACTTTACCTGAAAGGCTCCAACAACACCTCTAGCTTTTCCAACTTGTCAAGTTGTACTGGCGTTAAGAGAGATGATTTGTGCTTCTGCTGGGCCAATGTTGCTCTCAGTGGCTCCTTGTTGTGCTGGATCCACTTGATCATTGCCAGAGTCGAACTCCAGCGTGTAGGCAGGTCCTGGACAAGTACCTCCTCCTTTCTGCCATGTGCTACTTGTTGTGCTTTCAACTCCGATGTATAAGCAGGGCTGTGCTTGAAATGTCCCACAATTTAGCGGCATTCAACTAACGGCACATTAAATCCACTATCACACAACGCCACGGTGCTAGCTCTCTGTACAGCATGGGCGACACACTGCAGATGTTGAAATGCTAAACCTCTTGCAGCAGCAACCATGTTGTGTGCGCTGTCTGTCGCTAATGTACTGACCTTCTCGGTGATATTCCAGTCTTTAGCAACTTGAAGGAACTGACTTGTGCATGCTTCAGCAAAATGTCTTTCTTCAGTTTTTAAAATGTCCAAAGCAAAGGATTGTAGTTTCCACTGTTTATCTATTAGATATGCAGCTACTCCAAGGTAGTTGTGACTACCGTATTTTTCGGAGTATAAGTCGCACCTGCCAAAAATGCCCTGGAGTAAAGTCGCATTTTTGGGGAAATTTATTTGATAAAACCCAACACCAAGAATAGACAATTGAAAGGCAATTTAAAATAAATAAAGAATATTGAACAACAGGCTGAAAAAGTGTACATTATATGACTCATAAATAACCAACTGAGAAGGTGCCTGGTATGTAAACGTAACATATTATGGTAAGAGTCATTCAAATAACTATAACATATAGAACATGCTATACCTTTACCAAACTGTCACTCCTAATCGCTAAATCCCATACGTCTCGTCTCTTACATGAATTAGCTAAATAATAATATTTTATATTATATGGTAATGTGTTAATAATTTCACACATAAGTCGCTCCTGAGTATAAGTCGCACCCCCCCGCCAAACTATGAAAAAAACTGCGACTTATAGTCCAAAAAATACGGTACTTACGGAGATCCTATGGTCTCCGGTAAGAACAATAAATTCAGGATCAGCCAATAGTTGTAACTTGCTGCTCTTGTGTGGGCAGTATTGATTGAATTAAACTTTTTATTAGTAGATTCCACAGTACAGTACATATTCTGTACATTTGACCACTAAATGGTAACACCAGAATACGTTTTTCAACTTCTTTAAGTCGGAGTCCACGTTAATCAATTCATGGTAAGTACAGTTCCTTTATCCTTGTTGTAGTTGTTCCCCTCAAAGGTAGTTTGTGCGAGGAGTCGCCTGTGGCGATATTCACGACATATTGTCGTACTTTGTCTTCAACGATGTTCAGTGGTCGACACGCAGTGGCTAAAGGCATTTTTTAATTTATCTGAGGTACTCTTGTCGACAAAATTTACGCGGGGTAAACTCAGCCAGCCTTATATTTCAAGATTGCTGATTCGCTTATTTTGCTGTCAATCAAAAAGGGATTCAGCCCAGATTGGTCATCCAATTATCTTGTGGAAGCTCAAAAGTCGGTACAAAGTCGAGTATTCATCCAATGATTGGTCAGCACAGGGGTTAGTGCGTGTGCATCACAATACTAAGGTCCTGAGTAGTCCTGGGATCTTTCTGTGTGGAGTTTGCAAGTTCTACCAATGACTGTGTGGGTTCCCTCCGGGTACTCCGTCTTCCTCCCACCTCCAAAGACATGCACCTGGGGATAGGCCCCTCCCACCTCCAAAGACATGCACCTGGGGATAGGCCCCTCCCACCTCCAAAGACATGCACCTGGGGATAGGCCCCTCCCACCTCCAAAGACATGCACCTGGGGATAGGCCCCTCCCACATCCAAAGACATGCACCTGGGGATAGGCCCCTCCCACCTCCAAAGACATGCACCTGGGGATAGGCCACTCCCACCTCCAAAGACATGCACCTGAGGATAGGTTGATTGGCAACACTAAATGGTCCTTAGTGTGTGAATGTTGTCTGTCTATCTGTGTTGGCCCTGTGATGAGGTGGCGACTTGTCCACCGTGTACACTGCCTTCCGCCCGAATGCAGCTGTGATAGGCTCCAGCGCCCCTCGTGACCACAAAAAAGGGACAAACGGTAGAAAATGGATGGATGGATTATTGACATTTACTAATCGATTTTATAAGCGTCCGAAATAATTTACCACAGTTAGGCTGGGAACCAATGAATAGCGATAACTTAGTGTTTACTGTGGTATGAAGTGCACATTCTTAACAATTCAGCAATAATTCTGTGAATACCAAGGTGCTGATGAAGCGAAATTTGCCAACAAGCACACAAATTGCTTTATTCTTGATCTCGGTTGACCACTGATGCTTGCAAACGTGCTTGAATGTGACGTTGAAAAGAGCACAAAGTCCTATTTTTTTTGACAATTCCTTAAAGGCCTACTGAAATGAGATGTTCTTATTTAAACGGGGATAGCAGGTCCATTTTATGCGTCATACTTGATCATTTCGCGATATTGCCATATTTTTGCTGAAAGCATTCAGTAGAGAACATCCACGATAAACTTCGCGACTTTCGGTGCTAATAGAAAAGCCTTGCCTGTACCATAAGTAGCAGACGATGACGTCACAAGGGTGAGGGCTTCTCACCTCCTCACATTGTTTATAATGGGAGCCTCCAACAAAAACAGCTATTCGGACCGAGAAAACGACAATTTCCCCATTAATTTCAGCGAGGATGAAAGATTTGTGTTTGAGGATATTGATAGCAACGGACTAGGAAGAAAAAAAAAAGTTACAAAAAAAAACGTGATTGCATTGGGACGGATTCTGATGTTTTTAGACACATTTACTAGGATAATTCTGGGAAATCCCTTATCGTTCTATTGTGTTGCTAGTGTTTTAGTGAGTTTAACAGTACCTGATAGTCTGAGGTGTGTGTCCACGGCCGGGTGTTGACGTGCAGTGTCTCAGGGAAGTCGACGGCAGCTTTATGGGCGGCACAAGCTCAGCTGATATCCCCGGTAAGAAGCGACTTTTTACCACAATTTTCTCACCGAAACCTGCTGGTTGACATGTAGTCGGGATCCATGTCCGCTGTGATCCATAGGAAAGTTTCACATCCGTGAATTTTAAACAAGGAATCACCGTGTGTTTGTGTGACTAAAGGCAAAAGCTTCCCAACTCCAACTTTCTACTTTGACTTCTCCAATATTAATTGAACAAATAGCAAAGGATTCAGCAACACAGATGTCCAAAATACTGTGTAATTCTGCTGTTAAAGCAGACGACTTTTAGCTGTGTGTGTGTGTGCAGCGCTCATATTCCCTAACAGCCCGTGATGTCACGCGTACACGTCATCATTACGCGACGTTTTCAAGAAAAAACTCCCGGGAAATTTAAAATTGCAATTAAGTAAACTAAAGCGGCCGTATTGTCATGTGTTGCAATGTTAATATTTTATCATTGATATATAAACTATCAGACTGCGTGGTCGCTAGTAGTGGCTTTCAGTAGGCCTTTAAAAAAGCGATGTTTACTTTAAAGGGGAACATTATCACAATTTCAAAAGGGTTAAAAACAATAAAAATCAGTTCCCAGTGGCTTGTTGTATTTTTTGAAGTTTTTTTCAAAATTTTACCGTTCCCCGAATATCCCTAAAAAAAGCTATAAAGGGCTTGATTTTCGCTATTTGCGATGCCACTATCCATTTCCCTGTGACGTCATACAGTGCTGCCAATGTAAACAAACAATGGGAATACCACAGCAAGATATAGTGACATTAGCTCGGATTCAGACTCGGATTTAAGCGATTTAACAGATTACACATGTATTGAAACGGATGGTTGTAGTATGAAAGTATTGAAGAAGAAACTGACGCTATTGAGCAAATAGCTATTGACGCTATTCATAGCCATAGCATGGGCGAATAGCTGCGTTAGCATCGCCGGTAAAATGTGTGGACCAAACGATCAGGACTTTTGCATCGCGTGACACTGGAGCAACTTAAATCCTTCGATTGGTAAGTGTTTTTTTTGCATTAAATGTGGGTGGAAGGAAACGTAATATAGTTGCAAATGCATCTACAGGTTATCCATACATCTCTGTGCCATCCCTGCTTTAGCACCGCCGGTAAATAGCGTGTTAGCATCGATTAGCGTAGCATGTTAGCATCGATTAGCTGGCAGTCAACATAAACAAAACTCACCTTTGTGATTTAGTTGACTTTATAGTTGCAAATGCATCTGCAGGTTATCCATACATCTCTGTGCCATGTCTGCTTTAGCACCGCCGGTAAATACCATGTTAGCGTCGATTAGCGTAGCATGTTAGCATCAATTAGCTGGCAGTCACGCCGCAACCAAATATGTCTGATTAGCACATAAGTCAACATCAATTAAACTCACCTTTGTGATTTCGTTGAATTTATTGTTGCAAATGCATCTGCAGGTTATCCACACATCTCTGTGCCATGTCTGTCATCGCCGGTAAAATATCTACTTTCCCATCTTCGGGCCAGTGGTGCAACTTGAATCCCTCCCTGTTAGTGTCGTTACACCCTCCGACAACACACCGACGAGGCATGATGTCTCCAAAGTTCCCAAAAATAGTCGAAAAAACGGAAAATAACAGAGCTGAGACCCGGTGTTTGTAATGTGTTGAAAAGGAAAATGGTGGGTGTGTTACCTTGGATACGTCACATTCTGACATCGCAAAAAGAGCGATGAACAGAAAGGCGTTTAATTCGCCAAAATTCACCCATTTAGAGTTCGGAAATCGGTTAAAAACATATATGGTCTTTTTTCTGCACCATCAAGGTATATATTGACGCTTACATAGGTCTGCTGATAATGTTCCCCTTTAAGTTTTGCCGTTATCGTGACGTTGAATCTCGCTTTCTGCGAGTTGAAGAGCAAGCTATCCATTCCAACCAATTGGCAGCCTACAGCTTTCCATGCTAATCGTCGACCACAACATCTAAATCAGTCTGAAATGTTTTAATGCTGTCAGTGCTGATTGAATATCGTCTTCTCCATTGAAGATCAACTTCCCTCTCTCTCTCTCTCTCTCTCGCTCTCGTTCTCTCTCTCTTTTGTTTTCATGAGCAAACTTTCCCGGGAGGCCCAATGCCGGACAGCCCTCTGGGCAGGAAATAAGTACGAGCCAATGGGGAACACTTGTTCCTGCCAAGCGGCGTGTTCATATTGATGCTTTTGGAACTCATTGATCCGCCCTGTGCGTCGCACATTTATATGTTTTAACAGCACAGATACGTATTCTGCCAGGGGATTGATTGGGGGCTATTTTCAGCCGCTCAGGACCGCTTCCATTACAGAGCTCCGGAAAGCGGAATCAAACTTTTCTTTTCTTTTTTTTCAAACGCACATGTCTAACCTAGTGTGTGAATGTGAATGTGAATGTTGTCTGTCTATCTGTGTTGGCCCTGTGATGAGGTGGCGACTTGTTCAGGGTGTACCCCGCCTTCCGCATGAATGCAGCTGAGATAGGCTCCAGGACCCCCCACAACCCTGAGCGGGACAAGTGGTAGAAAATGGATGGATGGATGTCTAACCTTACAGGACTCATGGTTAATGTGAGAAATGAGCAAAAGTGACAAAGCACTGAATGACTTTGCTTTGTGAAATGGGAACATCAAGGGTCCTTCCCTAAAGTTATAGTTAGGGTTTATTTGTTTGAAACACGCTGAACAATCTACATTGAGGAACCTCACATGTTTACATTTGCGTAATGCAACATGTCCGAAAAAGAGAAGGAAGAAGCAACGTTTATTTATTTATTTATTACTCTTCAATATTTTAGCAATTGTTATCAATTCATTCACTTTCTATCTTAAAATGTCCATCCATCCATCTTCTTCCGCTTATCCGAGGTCGGGTCGCGGGGGCAACAACCTAAGCAGGGAAATCCAGACTTCCCTCTCCCCAGCCACTTCGTCTAGCTCTTCCCGGGGGATCCCGAGGCGTTCCCAGGCCAGCCGGGAGACATAGTCTTCCCAACGTGTCCTGGGTCTTCCCCGTGGCCTCCTACCAGTTGGATGTGCCCTAACCACCTCCCTAGGGAGGCGTTCGGGTGGCATCCTGACCAGATGCCCGAAGCACCTCATCTGGCTCTTCTCCATTTGGAGGAGCAGCGGCTTTACTTTGAGTTCCTCCCGGATGGCAGAGCTTCTCACCCTATCTCTAAGGGAGAGACCCGCCACCCGGCAGAGGAAACTCATTTGGGCCGCTTGAACCCGTGATCTTGTCCTTTCGGTCATGACCCAAAGCTCATGACCATAGGTGAGGATGGGAACGTAGATCGACCGGTAAATTGAGAACTTTGCCTTCCGGCTCAGCTCCTTCTTCACCACAACGGATCGGTACAACGTCCGCATTACTGAAGACGCCGCACCGATCCGCCTGTCGATCTCACGATCCACTCTTCCCTCACTCGTGAACAAGACTCCTAGGTACTTGAACTCCTCCACTTGGGGCAGGGTCTCCTCCCCAACCCGGAGATGGCATTCCACCCTTTTCCGGGCGAGAACCATGGACTTTCCTAAATGGGTCGGGAATAAATATAATGATATCGGAAATATCGGATTATATCGGCTTGAGAGCCTTACATCTAAAATACCTCATATAAGCGCTCTGGTACAAGCAGTCCTGCATCGTGTTTACTTGTTAAGTTGAAGTTAAAGTACCAATGATTGTCACACACACACTAGGTGTGGCGAAATTATTCTCTGCATTTGACCCATCACCCCTGGGAGGTGAGGGGAGCAGTGGGCTGCACCAGTGGCTGCGCCCGGGAATCATTTTGGTGATTTAACCCCCAATTCCAACCCTTGATGATGAGTGCCAAGCACGGAGGTAAAGGGTCCCATTTATATAGTCTTTGGTATGACTCGGCCGGGGTTTGAACTCACAACCTACCCATCTCAGGGCGGACACTCTAACCACTATTGCAAAGCTGGACAGCCATTTAACATCGAAATGTTTTCCAATAATCACACAAGGTGTCACGGTTTTGGATGTGATGGCTCGGTGAGGTGGACCCAATTGCATGGAAGCAAAGTAAAAAGGAACACTGCGCAAATGTTTTATTCTAACAATTCCACAAAATAAATGATGAAGACAAAGACGAGACTTCAAACACAGAACTAAATGAACAGAGTACTTTGACCTTTGTTTTTCAACCACTGTGCCAGTGTGCCGCGAGACAGAGTCTGGTGTGCCGTGGTAGTTTATGCAGTTTCACCTATTTGGGTTAAAAATATTTTTTGCAAACCAGTAATTATAGTCTGCAAATTATGTGTTGTGTTTGAGTGTCGGTGTTGTCTGGAGCTAGGCAGACTAACTGTGTTATTCTCTTCCATATCAGTAGGTGGCAGCCGGTAGCTAATTGCTTTGTAGATGTCGGGAACGCGTTGTGTGAGACGACGATGGTTTGTTGTGATCACAATATACAGGCGACAATGGGAGGCAGTGTGCAGGTAAAAAGGTGTCTAATGCTTAAACCAAAAATAAACAAAAGGTGAGTGCCCCTAAGAAAAGGCATTCAATCAATCAATGAATGTTTATTTATATAGCCCCAAATCACAAATGTCTCAAAGGACTGCACAAATCATTACGACTACAACATCCTCGGAAGAACCCTCAAAAGGGCAAGGAAAACTCACACCCAGTGTTAGCCATCCCTAAGCATTGAAGCTTAGGGATGGCTATGCAGAACGAAACTAAAACTGAACTGGCTACAAAGTAAACAAAAACAGAATGCTGGAGGACAGCAAAGACTTACAGCGTGTGGAGCAGAGACGTCGTCCACATCCATAAATGACATGACAATCAACAATGTCCACACAAAACAAGATAGCGACAACTTAAATATTCTTGATTGCTAAAACAAAGCAGCTGCAGGGAATAGCGCTCAAAGGAAGACATGAAACTGCAACAGGAAAGTTCCATCGAAATAGGAAAAGCCACCAAAATAGTAGCGCAAAACAAGAACTAAAACACTACACACGGGAAAACTCCAAAATATTCAAAATAAGTCTTGATAGTAGACCTACTTTGAGACTAGAGCTATAGTGATTTATGGTCGGTTGTGGTTTAAATTCATATCCAACAGTTGCGCCGACTTTTTACTGAGTTAAATTTTTTTTAATGATTTCTGCTGGTGGTGTGCCCCCGGAGGCTTCATGGTGGCGGAGGGGTTAGTGCGTCTGCCTCACAATACGAAGGTCCTGCAGTCCTGGGTTCAAATCCAGGCTTTGGATCTTTCTGTGTGGAGTTTGCATGTTCTCCCCGTGAATGCGTGGGTTCCCTCCGGGTACTCCGGCTTCCTCCCACCTCCAAAGACATGCACCTGGGGATAGGCCCCTCCCACCTCCAAAGACATGCACCTGGGGATAGGCCCCTCCCACCTCCAAAGACATGCACCTGGGGATAGGTTGATTGGCAACACTAAATGGTCCCTAGTGTGTGAATGTTGTCTGTCTATCTGTGTTGGCCCTGTGATGAGGGGGCGACTTGTCCAGGGTGTACCCCGCCTTCCGCCCGATTGTAGCTGAGATAGGCGCCAGCGCACCCCGTGACCCCAAAACGGAATAAGCGTTAGATAATGGATGGATGGGTGTGCCTCCGGATTTTTTCAATGGAAAAAAATGTGTCTTGGTTCAAAAAAAGTTGAAAAACACCAACTTAGACAACTGAATTCACTTGGATTAGACAGAAGAGGAAGGATTGGAGGAACCAGGCAATGGCAAGACACTGGTGCAACAAATGACCAAGATGAGCACATGGGGAACACAAACACAGTGCAACAGGAACCAGATCTTGACAGTATCCTTCTCCCAAGATACAGACTCCAGACATCCCAGAAAAAAACTGAACAATTTTAAAGTAACGGGATGTAGCCTGGCCAGGTGGCGCCAGCGAGTGCAAACAAGTACAGCTGACGACGCCACATCGTTGGCCAAGGAGACAGAACTCCAGCAACAGCTAAGCCCCATGCCAGGGTAATAATGGGCATTGCTTCTGATGGCACGGACGGTGTCCAGGTGTCCTGTGGACGTTTTCTCCGTTTGATGATCATTTCTTTCATACAGTGTTGATCTGGAAATGGCTGCTTGGGCATTTTGTTAGATAGATAGATAGATGGATATTACTTTATTGATTCCTTCAGGAAAATTAAAATTCCAGCAGCAGTGTACAGAGTTGAGATCAATTTAAATAAAAGAAAAAGTAAATAATGGGGGTTTAAATGGAAACAAAATAGAGACATTTTACATTAAGAATAAAAACTAAAAAGCAACAATGGGAATAAAAATATAACAGTAAAATAAGAATATAAAAGGACAAAGTAGGCAGTAGTGACCATGTTATGAAAACGTATTGCACTGTTATTGTTTTGCATCCCCTGTCATCCTATTACCCCCCGCCCCCCGCCCCAGAGAGGAGTTGTACAGTCTAATGGCGTGTGGGACAAAGGAGTTTTTGAGTCTATTAGTCCTGCACTTGGGATGAAGCAGTCTAGAACTGAACAGGCTCCTCTGGCTACTGATAACACTATGCAGAGGGTGACTGGCATCATCCAGGATGCTCACTAGTTTGTCAACAGTCCTCTTCTCTGCCACCCTCACCAGTGTGTTCAGTTTCATTCCCATTGTAGAACCGGCCCGCCTGATCAGTTTCTCAAGTCTGGAGCTGTCCTTCTTAGATGTACTGCCCCCCCAGCACACTACCATGTAGAACAGAACACTGGCAACCACAGACTGGTAGTACATCCACAGGAGTTTTCTACAAATGTTGAAGGAGTGCAGTCTCCTGAGGAAGTACAGCCTGCTCTGTCCTTTCTTGTACTGGTGGTCCGTGTTAACAGTCCAGTCCAGCTTATTGTCCACCCAAACCCCGAGGTACTTGAATGAGTCCACACTCTGTACCTCAACTCCCTCGATCACAATAGGTTGTGACCGTGGACTCGACCTCCCAAAGTCAATGACCAGCTCCTTGGTCTTTGATGGATTGAGCTGCAAGAGGTTCGTGTGGCACCAGACAACAAAGTCCCTCACCAGGTTCCGAAACTACACTTGTTGGTGTAGCACCGGTCGGAGATGTTGACATGCGGGGTTTCAAGCACCCCTCATTCTCTAGCGGGTGACTTTACAAATGATGCTACACATTAGCAGTGGTGCTACTTTTTGTAGCAACGCTTTTGCCGCATAATTGTTCAACATATTCTCGCTTGAAGCCAAACCACCGCCAGACGATGGACCCCCTGCTGTTTTTCTTGGGAATTAATTCTTCCTTTATTTGTTACCAGATTTGCACCTTTCCTCTCTCGTAGTACCACTCGCAACACAACAGCTAATATTACCATGTCGCTACCTCTCTGCTGGGGGAGGGCGTGTGACGTATGTAAGAAGGTGCGCTTGTTTTACGTCTCTGTGAGAAGCAGAGACAAGAAAGAGTGACAAAAGCCTTCAGTGTATGAGGACGCATACTCCAATGTCATGATTAGGGATGCACCGAAATGAAAATTTGTAGCCGAAGCCGAAACGAATAAAATTTGAGCGCTTGGCCGAATACCAAATACCGAATAATAAATGCAGTTTTTCACAACTTTTTTATATTGCATAAATAGCCTAGAATAAATATTTAGACATGTTTTTCAAATAAAGTAATTTTTTATTGAATATTGACATTTTTTAATATTCCAGTAGCCTTTGCTTTTCAAAAAAACACTGTTTTTCATTTATATTAGGCCTTCAAACAAAACATGCATTCCAAAAATAAATAAAGTGCATTAAAGTGGATAAACCCACAACAAATGAATTATTGTCCTTTTGGCAAAAGTCTGCTTAGCCACAGTAGATATGCTAATAATGTAAACAGAAGGTTCAAGTAAATCTCAATTAAGTGTGTGCGTGTAACCTCATACACTTATACAGGTAGCCTACACAACAGGCTAATAATGTAAACAGAGGCCCCACTAAATCTCAATAAGTGTGTGCTTGTAACCTCATACACTTATACAGGTAGCCTACACAACAGGCTAATAATGTAAACAGAGGCCCCACTAAATCTCAATAAGTGTGTGCTTGTAACCTCATACACTTATACAGGTACACAACATATCCCAGGCCAGAACAGATTTGTCAATAACAGTACTTCAGCTTCAGAATAAAAAGAAGGAAACTAACTATGTATAAAACAATTTAAATGTAACACTGCACGTGGGTTGATTGCGTCACCGCGTCCAAAAATTGTGTCTTTGCGTCACACGCCACTATTCGGCCTTGTTTTTAACTCATTCCACCAAAGGCCGAATGTGGCTTTTTTTGCCATATTCGGCCGAATATATTCGGTTACCGATTATTCGGTGCATCCCTAGTCATGATAGTCATTTTCGATATCGCACAAAGACAAACCCGCGATAAATCGAGTATATCCGATATATCGCCCAGCCCGAGTTTGTTGTAATGCGAACACCGCCAACTTCCTGTCTCCTCTGCTTTCCTTTGAGCAGATGAAGGTGTGAAGCTCAGGAGGAATGCATTGCTTTACTAAAGTTCCTCTTCATTGGCAGTGCTCACCAAACATTTCACCTCAAGCTATTCAGACATTGTCCCCACCTCCACAGCTGCAGCTCGTTAACACCAATTAAGTGCCAGCCTACCTCAAAGCACACATCTTTTCCACTTTGATGTATTAATACACAAGTGCCAATTCATATGTTTTATATTATATATGAATGCAGTCCATAAATGTACATTCAAAAGCAGAAGTATACACAGGTGGTCCGAAGCCTGCTTGCTGGGTGGATCTAGTCCTGTCGAGATGATACGCTTCCGAGTTGTTGGTTGGGATGATGATCCTGTTTTGTCGACCTTATGTTGCAACCACATTCCTTGTGGTCATTGAGATGTAGGCGTGGATTAGTTCCAGATTTGCTTGATGCTCTATTCCTGAAGAAATACACTGAGATATGAGTGCAGTTGATGTGCTTTTAATAGTTTGTGAAGTAAGCAGACATTGGAAATTTTATAATTAAAAAAAACATATAGTAAAGTGCATATTTAACATAAATTATCAGTCAATCAATCAATCAATGTTTACTTAAATAGCCCTGAATCAGGAGTGTCTCAAAGGGCTGCACAAGCCACAACGACATCCTCTGCTCAGATCTCATATCAGGGCAACGAAAAACTCAACCTGATGGGACAAAGAGAAACCTTGGATAGGACCGCAGATGTGGTGACCCTCCCCACGGGGCGACCGGTGCAATGGACGTTGAGTGGATCTAACATAGTATTGTGAGAGTCAAGTCCATAGTGGATCTAACATAATAGTGAGAGTCCAGTCCATAGTGGATCTAACATAATAGTGAGAGTCCAGTCCATAGTGGATCTAACATAATAGTGAAAGTCCAGTCCATAGTGGATCTAACATAATAGTGAGAGTCCAGCCCATAGTGGATCTAATATAATAGTGAGAGTCCAGTCCATAGTGGATCTAACATAATAGTGAAAGTTCAGTCCATAGTGGATATAACATAATAGTGAGAGTCCAGCCCATAGTGGATCTAACATAATAGTGAGAGTCCAGTCCATAGTGGATCTAACATAATAGTGAGAGTCCAGTCCACAGTGGATCTAACATAATAGTGAGAGTCCAGTCCATAGTGGATCTAACATAATAGTGAGAGTCCAGTCCATAGTGGATCTAACATAATAGTGAGAGTCCAGTCCAGAGTGGATCTAACATAATAGTGAGAGTCCAGTCCATAGTGGATCTAACATAATAGTGAGAGTCCAGTCCATAGTGGATCTAACATAATAGTGAGAGTCCAGTCCATAGTGGATCTAACATACTAGTGTGAGAGTCCAGTCCATAGTGGATCTAACATAATAGTGAGAGTCCAGTCCATAGTGGATCTAACATAATAGTGAGAGTCCAGTCCATAGTGGATCTAACATAATAGTGAGAGTCCAGTCTATAGTGGATCTAACATAATAGTGAGAGTCCAGTCCATAGTGGATCTAACATAATAGTGAGAGTCCAGTCCATAGTGGATCCAACATAAAAGTGAGAGTCCAGTCCATAGTGGATCCAACATAATAGTGAGAGTCCAGTGCATAGTGGATCTAACATAATAGTGAGAGTCCAGTCCATAGTGGATCTAACATAATAGTGTGAGAGTCCAGTCCATAGTGGATCCAACATAATAGTCAGAGTCTAGTCCATAGTGGATCTAACATAATAGTGAGAGTCCAGTCCATAGTGGATCTAACATAATAGTGTGAGTGTCCAGTCCATAGTGGATCTAACATAATAGTGAGAGTTCAGTCACTTATTTTCCATCCATCCATTTCCTACCGCTTATTCCCTTTGGGGGGGGCTTTATTCTATTGTTTAAATACTTTACATTGGTTTTTGGCGATACTAAAAATTTGAGTATCGATCCATTTCAGGAGCAATATCGGTCATACCAACACTGTTACTTATAACTGGAATGTTCAAAGTCATTGCATGATTACATTTTTAGTCCCAATTATGTGAAAGTGTTTGTCTGAGTTGTTGACTTGTCCTCTGTGTACTCTGCCTTCTGCCTGGGTGCAGCTGGGATAGCTGCATACATTATTCTAAACAGTGTAGTATTGACTATATAATAATATTATTATACTTTGGATTTGTTACTGTCAATATCTATATCAATGGGCCCACCTCACACTGTAGCCAGTGTAGCATCTTTAGCTTTTCCTCATTCTCCATTGATAATAATACTTGTACGAAGCAGTTTATTTGGCGCCATGGAGGCGAGGGACATTAGCTGCGAGCTCGCTAGCAACAATGCTACATTGCATTGATGTTTTTTCGCTTGTTGCCACCAAATTTGCTGGGCACAGCTAGAATCAATCAATCAATCAATCAATGTTTATTTATATAGCCCCAAATCACAAATGTCTCAAAGGACTGCACAAATCATTACGTCTACGACATCCTCGGAAGAACCCACAAAAGGGCAAGGAAAACTCACACCCAGTGGGCAGGGAGAATTCACATCCAGTGGGACGCCAGTGACAATGCTGACTATGAGAAACCTTGGAGAGGACCTCAGATGTGGGCAACCCCCCCCCCCTCTAGGGGACCGAAAGCAATGGATGTGGAGCGGGTCTAACATGATACTGTGAAAGTTCAATCCATAGTGGCTCCAACACAGCCGCGAGAGTTCAGTTCAAAGCGGATCCAAGACAGCAGCGTGAGTCCGTCCACAGGAAACCATCCCAAGCGGAGGCGGATCAGCAGCGTAGAGATGTCCCCAACCGATACACAGGCGAACGGTCCATCCTGGGTCCCGACGAGCGGTCCATCCTGGGTCTCGACTCTGGACAGCCAGTACTTCATCCATGGTCATCGGACCGGACCCCCTCCACAAGGGAGGGGGGGTGGGGACATAGGAGAAAAAGAAAAGAAACGGCAGATCAACTGGTCTAAAAAGGAGGTCTATTTAAAGGCTAGAGTATACAGATGAGTTTTAAGGTGAGACTTAAATGCTTCTACTGAGGTAGCATCTCTACCTCAGTAGAAGTACATCCACGTGTTCTGTACCGCGGACGTCGTTGTGGCTTGTGCAGCCCTTTGAGATACTTGTGATTTAGGGCTATATGAATAAACATTGATTGATTGATTGATTGGTCTACGAGAAGTTTGGGATCTCACCATGTTTGTTAGCATTTATTTGACACAAAGCTAATATGCCTGATGAATAATTACTAAAGTCAATAAAAGAAGTAAGTGATATGATTTGCACGTAACATAACCCCGGACAGGGTCCCACAATTGGCCAATAAAATTAAATCCACTGTTAAAAGCAGACTATCGGGGAGATTGACAAAAATGTATGTAAAATATTTTTGTTTTGAGGAAAAGGAACATATAGTCCGGAAAATAATGTGATTGTTAATACAATTATTATTTTTGCTTGTATTGGTTTGTTACTAAATGTTATCCTTTTTTTTAGACTATTTTCAAAGTTGAGGGTTGGTGGTACAAGAAAGGTTTTTAAATTAGGAATAATCGTGTAAATTATTTTGGCCCTATCTTTTTTTCTTTTAATATCTCTATTTTTTGGCCAAATCACGATACACCATATATATCTCCATATTTTGCCTTAGCCTTGAATGAACACTTGATACATATAATCACAGCAGTATGATGATTCTATGTGTCTACATTCAAACATTCTTCTTCATACTGCATTAATATATGCTACTTTTCAACTTTCATGCAGAGAGGGAAATCACAACCAAGTGAATTGACCAAAACTATTTATTAAACAGTTATTAAGCAGTGGCACAAACATTCATGTCATTTTAAAGATTGTCAGAGACATTTTAAAACCAGCTATGAGTGCACTTTTGTGCATGATGTCACTAAGATGACATAACTAAACAACACTAAATTAAAGTGCACTTTATGTACAGAACGCCACTACAATAGTTTAAAACAAATAAAGGGCACTTTTGTGCATGATGTCACACAAGATATTTCAATAACTGTCAATAAAAATGAGCTGCATGATAGGAAATCAAATAGTGTTCGTCCTACGCTATGTGGTAGGTTCCTGTGGATATTATCTCCTTTTGTTGTTGACTACTTTTTTCATACGTTGTTGATCTGGATATGTTTGCCTCAGCATTTTCATGGTGTGGGCGTGTGGCACCGAACGGAGATGTTGACATGCGGAATAAGCACTCTTCATTCTCGAGCAGGTGACTTTTCAAATGATGCTACATATTAGCAGTAATACTACTTTTTGTAGCAACGCTTTTGCCCCACACTTGACAAATTACGATTGTCTGTTCGACATATTCCCACTTTAAGCCAAACCACCGCCAGACGATGGACCCCCTGCTGTTTTTCTTGGGAATTAATTATTCCTTCATTTGTTACCAGATTGGCACCTTCTTTCTCTCGTATTACCACTCCGCTAGCACCACAGCTAACGTTACCCATGCTGCTACCTCTCTGCTCCACAAGGGCGTATAACAAGGTGCGCCTGCTGTCTGTGAGAAGGAGAGACAAGAAAGAGTGAGAAGAGCCTGTAGTGTAATGCCCGCAGCTAAAATCAACTGTATGAGAACTTATACTCCAATATCACAATATTATCATTTTCTATATCACACACAGACAAACCCGCAATATATCGAGTATATCGATATATCGCCCAGCCCTAATTACAATATCAATGGAAGTAATCGTGATTATTATTTTTGCCATAATTATCCAGCCCTATAATTCTACCTCTTAAGACAGTATTTTCACAGAGTTAACAGGTGAAGTGAAGTGAATTATATTTATATAGCGCTTTTCTCTAGTGACTCAAAGTGCTTTACATAGTGAAACCCAATATCTAAGTTACATTTAAACCAGTGTGGGTGGCACTGGGAGCAGGCGGGTAAAGTGTCTTGCCCAAGGACACAACGGCAGTGACTAGGATGGCGGAAGCGGGAATCGAACCTGCAACCCTCAAGTTGCTGGCACGGCCACTCTTACCAGCCGAGCTATATATGATAGTGAAGGACTAGAAAAAAATAAAATAAAATAAAAAGCCACGGCGGCGGCAGGCAGTGTGAGCGTTTCAGATGTAATTAGACACATTTACTAGGATAATTCTGGAAGATCCCTTATCTGCTTATTGTTTTAATAGTGTTTTAGTGAGATTGTAAAGACATACCTCAAAGTCGGATGGCTGCGGTGAACACGCCAGTGTCTCAGAGAGAAGCCGAGGTGCCTTTTTTGACAGCTACTGCAGGAGGACGCATAATCCACTGATGTCTCCGGTAAGATATATATCACAATTTTCCCATCCAAAAACAGTCTGGTTGACGTAGAGAAACATGTTCGCTTGACCGCTCTGTGTTAAAGCTTCACAACATGAACTCGCACATACATGCAAACAGGAAGAGCAGGCTTAGCTCTGACTTTCAGCAGAGACAAATGTCAGATTGTTCTTGCTCTTGTCACCCAGAGATGTTTACTGCCACAGATCTCGGAGGGGTTCAGAGACTACCTTAATCACAACACGTCCCGACTCTGACCAGGCTTCGAAAAGAAGTCTTGGACAAAATACTTCTGTTTTGTCAGCAGCTGGAGCACATGTCAAGTTAAAACTTTTTTTTTTGTTGAGGTGGCGGGATTTAGTGAGTTGTGTACATTCCAGGACAGACTGACACATCTGCAGCAGGAAGCATGGCCGTAGACTGGCATCCCGCTCTGGCCTCTGGTTCTTGGGCTCGGTCGTGGCTGGTTCTTCTTCGTGCTGGTCACGGATCCCTGCCACCAGCCTGAGGGGTTGGGGGGCACTGACAGTCATCTGGGGCAGTAAAAAGCTAAGAATGGCCAGCATTGTCAGCCTTCTCTGGCTCCTGGAGGGCTCAGCGAAACAGAGGGGCTTGGCTTTGCAAACAGTGGCTTTGCTCATTAAGGAGCCTCTTCTGTTCATTGAAAGAGCTATAGAGAGTGTTATATTTATACTGCCCCTTATTTCCCGTGTTAAATAGCCTGCTTTCATCCAGTTTAGGACAACTTTTTGCAGAGCAAGCTTGTTTGTGGCAATAATTGAAGTTTTAAATGTATTAACTTTGTGGGGAATTTTCATATTTTTAAAATTTTTCAGGTTGTTGCATTCTATTTGTCCAAACTGATCTTGTGTCCTAGAAATCCCTGTGCAAATATCACACAGAGAAGAGGATTTAGTTTAATGTTGCCCTTACAGAGGGGGAGGATCATCATTGGTTGAAAATTGTGCAGCAGCGTGATTTCATGTGATTTTTAGTTTTAAGTAGTCACAAACTGTGTGGTCACAGGTCCTTCTCTTAAACTCTCAATGAAAAAAACAGAAAGCTACCCGAGGCTCTAATGTGCGTCTATTTTGGGCTCTCACGCCGCCAGAAACTGTCAATTGCAGAAAAATGTTTTGATTAGTTGCACTTTAGCGCCTGCTCTGTGCATGTGTAGCTTCATTTCATTCATTTTCTTTTGATAGATTGGTGAATAGATGGATGTAGTTTCATTGGGAAAAGTTGTTGGATCAGTGGGTTTCAGCCTATATGACATTATTGACAGTATCAACATGTAGTATATTAGTTCAGCTGTGGGCAGGATGACTGTAGCTTCAATATGGAGTCATTAATCTGACCACGACACAATCCTAAAACGGGGATTCTTCTTAAAGGTTTTGACAATGCACTAATTTATCTTATTTTACCAAAATGTTTGTCTTCCTGCAGGGATCAGGTGACACTGTTGTCAGCTGACTGAGAACATATCAAAGGGGCATTATGCGTATGTGTGACTTTGTGTGTTCTGAGATAAACTAGAAAATGTGATACATTGGAAGCTCAGTGCGACTCCCATCTTCACAAACCAAACCACTGTCCTTAAGGTCATTAAAGCCCCCTGTGGGACTGACTCCCCTGATTCAAACCACTCCCCCGACCCCTTTTTCAGCTCTTCCTCTCTGACTGTGGCTTCTCTTCTACTAGTTTGCACTGAAGCATTCAGTCTGAACTAGGGCTGGGCGATATATCGCGGGTTTGTCTCTGTACGATATAGAAAATGACTAAATCGTAATATTTGAGTATACGTTGTCACGCAAGTGTTTTTATCTGCGGGCATTACTCTAAAGCAGGGGTCGGGAACCTTTTTGGCTGAGAGAGCCATGAAAGCCAAATATTTCAAAATGTATTTCCGTGAGAGCCATATCATATTTTTTAACACTGAATACAACTAAATGTGTGCATTTTTAAGTAAGACCAACATTTTTTGAGTATAATAAGTCTCTTATTCTTTTGAATAACACTGTTATTCTGAAGCTAACCAATAATAAATAACATGTCATGTCTGTTGATCATGTTTTTGTTTGTCCATGTGCTGTTTGTCTTTTGGACTCTTTAAGTTCCTGTTTTTTTCCACTCCTTTGTCTAGTTTCCTTGGTTACTCATTTTGTCCACCTGTCTCTGGTGGACAAAATGCCTGCTCACTTGCTTGCTGAGCACTAATCAGAGGCAGTATTTGAGCTTGTCTTTGCCAGTCAGTCGCCCTGGCATCAATGTGATCTTTTCTTGCTCTGTGCTGACTTGTTTCATGCCTTGCCATAGTTTCGTGCTTCATGCCATGCCAAGTTAGTTTTGTTTGATTTATGTTCATAGTCTGTTTATGCGTTAGCTTTCTTCCTTAGCCCAAGTTGTGCCTCCACTGTGAGCGATTTTTTTTTTTAGTTTAAATTAAGTCATGTTTTTACCTAAATGCCATGTCCCGAGTAGTCCGTCTGCCTTCCTGGGAGAACGACCCCGCAGCAAGCTGCGACCCTTCTTACCATTAATGCGACTTCTTGAACAGGTGCAGTAGGAAACGGATGGATGGAATTAATTGCATGAGAATGTTTTATATTTTGAACGTTATTTTTAGCACTGTGAATTCCAGCGGAATTATTCATAATTATCGTGTTAAGCAATGTCAGCTAAGATGTATCTGAGAGCCAGATGCAGTCATCAAAAGAGCCACATCTGGCTCTAGAGCCACAGGTTCCCTACCCCTGCTCTAAAGGCTCTTCCCACTCCTTGTCTCTCCTTCTCACAGACAGCAAGCGCACAAACTTACACACGTCACATACCGTCACCTCATACCTCACATACGTATACGCCCTCGCCCAACAGAGAGGTAGCAGCGTGGCTAACGTTAGCTATGATGCTAGCGGAGTGTTTGCGAGTGGTAATGCGAGAGTAAGAAGGTGTGAATCTGGTAACTAATGAAGGAAGAATTAATTCCCAAGAAAAACAGCAGGGGGTCCATCGTCTGGCGGGGGTTTGGCTTCAAGCGGGAATATGTCGAATAGACAACTTTAGTTTGTCAAGTGTAGGGCACAAGCGTTGCTACCAGAAGTAGCATTACTGCTAACATGTAGCATCCTTTGAAAAGTCACCTGCTAATATCTGTTTGATAAATACAGTTTTGGTCGATTGACTTAGTTGTGATTTCCTTCTCTGCATGAAAGTTTAAAATGAGCTAATATTATTAATGCAGTATGAAGAAGAATGTTTGAATGTAGACACATAGAATCATCATACTGCTGTCATTATATGCATCAAATGTTCATTCAATGCTAAGGTAAAATACCGAGATATATATCGTGTATCGCGATATAGCCTAAAAATATCGAGATATTAAAAAAAGGCCATATCGCCCAGCTCGAGTATTAACGGTAAAACCCTATTTAGCTTGCGTTTTCACCCTGTTGTGCAAAGGTGGAATTGTAAGACAGGGAAACCAACGTATGCAAGACTAGTTAAGAAAAATTAAATCATACAGTTTCATAAAATTTAAATGAGCTATTTGCCACTTACAATAAACGACACTAAAATGTTACTGAAAGCATTATTTATACAATACAATAGATTCCCACTATTTGCCGGGGCTACTTTTTGAGACCGGTAGCGAAAAACGAAAAAATAAAGGGCCACCATAAACATTGCTTGCTGGCTCCTCCCCGTACTTATCATCCTGCTCGCTTGATGTTTTTGACGCTGACGATTTTAGCATCCAAGCATACATCTTAGTTCAACCCGCAGTACGAGGAAAGCAAATAAGAACAACACATCAGAACTAGAGATGTCCGATAATATCGGACTGCCAATATTATTGGACAATAAATGCTTTAAAATGTCATATTGGAAATTATCGGTATCTGTTTCAAAAAGTTTTTTTGTTTTTTTTAATGTTTTCTTTTTTTGTCCTGTCCAGCTTCTCAGGCAAATCATAGAGTTGATGTCGATGCCCATATCGGCTGTTCAGATTGAGTCCAGGTTATAATTTTTTCCTGTTATACAGTATGCCAGGCAGTCCTGCTCTAAAGGAGGACTATGTTACTGTTTACTTTATTACTCTAGTATACTCTGGACGGAAGCTGTGTGCCTTCATTGTTTTTGTAGCTGTTGTTTTAAAAGAAAATAATGCACTTTGTGAAAGTCAAAGTATAGTGTTTCCCATAGTTGTAGTGGGTATCAGGTTTATCTCAGGGAGAGCATGTCCCAAATTCCAAGCTGCTGTTTTGAGGCATGTTGAAAAAAAAAAAAAAATGTACTTTGTGACTTCAATAATAAATATGGCAGTGCCATGTTGGCATTTTTTTCCATAACTTGAGCTGATTTATTTTGGAATCCTTGTTACATTGTTTAATGCATCCAGCGGGGCATCACAACAAAATTAGGCATAATAATGTGTTCATTCCACCACTGTATATATCGGCATCAGTAATTAAGAGTTGGACAATATCGGTTATAGGCAAAAAAGCCATTATCGGACATCTCTAATCAGAACCGAGGAGATGAACAGCATCTCAAAGGTTAGTTTATTAGCTTCCTCTTTCACACTTCTCTGTTCATACAGCTATTGTTACACGGGCGGTGTGTTATTATAATGTCTGTCTCCCTATTTAAAATGACTGTAGGCTTTTTCCCACCAAAAGTTCAGGAGCTCTGAGCTCCTGGAACCTTTTAGTTTCTGGCACTAAAGATTCCTGTAGACTTGTGTGGTTTATGTTTCCACCGCAGTTCACGGTAGTTCATACAGATCAGGCCAGTGTGATACCGTATATTTCTACATCAATGCAATTTTACCATGAATTGATTAACGTGGACCCCGACTTAAAGGGGAACATTATCAGCAGACCTATGTAAGCGTCAATATATACCTTGATGGTGCAGAAAAAAGACCATCTATTTTTTTAACCGATTTCCGAACTCTAAATGGGTGAATTTTGGCGAATTAAACGCCTTTCTGTTTATCGCGCTGGAGGCGATGACGTCAGAATGTGACGTCACCGAGGTAACACACCCACCATTTTCATTTTCAACACATTACAAACACAGGGTCACAGCTCTGTTATTTTCCGTTTTTTTTACTATTATTTGGAACCTTGGAGACATCATGCCTCGACGGTGTGTTGTTGGAGGGTGTAACAACACTAACAGGGAGGGATTCAAGTTGCACCACTGGCCCGAAGATGCGAAATTGGCAAGAAATCTGCCGCCAGACCCCCATTGAATGTGCCGGAGTGTCTCCACATTTGACCGGCGATGCTAAGACAGACATGGCACAGAGATGTATGGATAACCTGTAGATGCATTTGCAACTATAGTCAACGAAATCACAAAGGTGAGTTTTGTTGATGTTGACTGCCAGCCAATCGATGCTAACATGCTACGCTATTCGATGCTAACATGCTATTTACCGGCGGTGCTAAAGCAGACATGGCACAGAGATGTATGGATAACCTGTAGATGCATTTACAACTATATTACGTTTCCTTCCACCCACATTTAATGCGAAAAAAACACTTACCAATCGACGGATTTAAGTTGCTCCAGTGTCAAAAGATGCAAAAGTCCTGATCGTTTGGTCCGCACATTTTACCGGCGATGCTAACGCAGCTATTCGGCCATGCTATGGCTATGAATTTGCTCAATAGCTTCAGTTTCTTCTTCAATACTCTCATACTCCAACCATCTGTTTCAATACATGCGTAATCTGTTGAATCGCTTAAGTCGCTGAAATCCGAGTTTGAATCCGAGCTAATGTCACTATATCTTGCTTTGGTATTCCCATTGTTTGTTTACATTGGCAGCACTGTGTGACGTCACAGGGAAATGGCCAGTGTCTTCGCAGAGAGCGAAAATAAGGCACTTTAAAGCTTTATTTAGGGATATTCCGAGACCGGTAAAATTTTGAAAAAAAAATTAAAAAATACAACAAGGCACTGGGAACTGATTTTTATTGTTTTTAACCCTTTTGAAATGGTGATAATGTTCCCCTTTAAACAAGTTGAAAAACTTATTTGGGTGTTATAGTGTTCAATTGTACGGAATATGTACTGAACTATGCAATCTACTAGTAAAAGTTTCAATCAATTCCGATCAATCAATTCAAATAGACGGACAATGTCTGGTCATATTTCTTTTACTAAAGTCCAATCTGGACTGGACTCTCACCGTTATGTTAGGTCCACTATGGATTGGACTTTCACAATATCATGTTAGACCCGCTCGACATCTATTGCTTTCGGTCCCCTAGGGCAGTGGTTCTCAAATGGGGGTATGCGTACCCCTGGGGGTACTTGAAGGTATGCCAAGGGGTAGGTGAGATTTTTTAAAATATTTTAAAAATAGCAACATTTCAAAAATCCTTTATGAATATATTTATTGAATAATACTTCAACAAAATATGAATGTAGGTTCATAAAGTGTGAAAAGAAATATAACAATGCAATATTCAGTGTTAAAAGCTAGATTTTTTGTGGACATGTTCCATAAATATTGATGTTAAAGATTAATTTTTTTGTGATGAAATGTTTAGAAGTAAGTTGATGAATCCAGATGGATCTCTATTACAATCCCCAAAGAGGGCACTTTAACTTGATGATTACTTCTATGTGCAGAAATCTGCATTTATCATTGAATCACTAGTTTATTTTTCAACATGTTTTTAGTTATTTTATTATCATTTTTTCTAAATAGTTGAAGAAAGACCACTACAAATGAGCAATATTTTTGCACTGTTATACAATTTAATAAATCAGAAAGTGATGACATAGTGCTGTATTTTACTTCTTTAACTCTTTTTTTCAACCAAAAATGCTTTGCTCTGATTAGGGGGTACTTGAATTAAAAAAAGTTCACAGGGGGTGTATCAAAGTGAACAAAATTTTACATTAAAAGTCAGCCTTTTTCCCCCCTAAAATGTCCAACGGTCAGAAAGTGGTGCCCTCAGTAAATTGATGAATTCATGTGGGTCTTGTGAGTCCTTATGATCCATTTCATCTGTAAATAACAAAATAAAAAAAGGAAATGTCAGCATTTATCTCGCGGCGACAACGCAAACACAGCAGTTTTAGCGTAACTTTAGCATTTGGTCAGGCGGGTTGAGACCTACAACACAAATGTCGTGTGACTGACTACTGTTACAGCATTTAACAAAGTAAAGAGTGAATATTTCAAGTGATTTACTTTCATTCCACTTGTTTACTGCCTCTTAAGTCAAACAGGCACTAGTTGTTGCAGTGACCTGGTTAATACAACCAATCAAAGAGCATTTTCAGTCGCCTGGTTGCCCTTGTAGCAGAAATGAGGATATGCGGTTTAGCTCGGTTGGTAGAGTGGCCATGCCAGCAACTTGAGGGTTGCAGGTTCGATTCCCGCTTCAGCCATCCTAGTCACTGCCGTTGTGTCCTTTAGCAAGGCACTTTTCCCACCTGCTCCCAGTGCCACCCACACTGGTTTGAATGTAACTTAGATATTGGGTTTCACTATGTAAAGCGCTTTGAGTCACTTGGGAAAAAGCGCTATATAAATATAATTCACTTCACTTCTCTTCACTGGCTTGTAGACGTTACAAGGTGGGAAACATCTTGTGTGGAACAAGGCAAAATGATTTGATAAATATCTTTCATCATATCCGTCCCCATGGTTTGAATTTACATTGTTGGCTCTTTTATAAATCCCAAATACACACAAACAGGTGCCCACAGGCAAGAAAAGTGGGTTTTACCCCTTGAATCTTTCCCTAATGCATGTTATTTATTTTTATTTAGCCTTTATTTCCAAGCATCCATTTTCTACTGCTTGTCCCGTTCGGGGTCGCGGGGGGTCGCTGGAGCCTATCTCAGCTGCTTTCAGGCGCAAGGCGATTACACCCTGGACAAGTCGCCGCCTCATCACAGGGCCAACACAGATAGACAGACAATATTCACAAACTAGGGACCATTTAGTGTTGCCAATCAACCTATCCCCAGGTGCATGTCTTTGGAGGTGGGAGGGGCCTATCCCCAGGTGCATGTCTTTGGAGGAGGGAGGGGCCTATCCCCAGGTGCATGTCTTTGGAGGTGGGAGGGGCCTATCCCCAGGTGCATGTCTTTGGAGGTGGGAGGAAGCTGGAGTATCCGGAGGGAACCCACGCAGTCACGGGGAGAACATGCAAACCACACGAGCCCGGGATTGACCCCAGGACAACTCAGGACCTTAGCATTGTGAGGCACATGGACTAACCCCTGTTTCACCGTGCTGCCCTAGCCTTTATTTAAGTAGGTACAACCCCATTGAGATCAAAGATCTCTTTTCCAAGAGAGACCTGGCCAAGAGAGCAGCACCAAGGTTACATAATACATCACATGTACAACATTAAACTTGCTCTCATAACACATGTGCATACAAACAAGGTAGACTGCAATTCTTTCACAGAAGCTTTAAACTCATTTATTGTAACAAGGGTTTGACGTTGATGATTCAATTGATTCAATTGATTCAGCCCACTTCTCCAAAGTGGGCTGGCTCAGGGTGGAGGACAGAGTAAAACAACTTGCACTGAGCCTAGTCTATAAAATCCGCTACACCTTCCTGATACCGAAGTACATGTCAAATTACTTCCTTAACGTAAATGACCGCCATAACCACAACACCAGGGGGAGCTCCACAAACCACGTTAAACCCAGATTCCGATCTAACAAAGGTCTTAACTCATTCTCTTTCTATGCCACATCAATGTGGAATGTACTCCCAACAGGTGTAAAAGTAAGTGCATCTCTATATTCCTGCACTAAAACAACACCTCCAGGCAACTTCAACACTTTACTTATACCCTCCTCCATTCACATCCCATCTCCCCGGATTATAAACAACTCAAATGTACTTTTAATGTATATACTTATTCTTATGCTATGTGAACTCACTATGTTCTCTGCTGGCTGTACATATCCTACTAAGTCACACCTACACTGTTTCAATGTCCACAGTTCTCTGTTGATGCAATTGTTGATGACTGAAGTTCTGATATCAACCAAAGCTCCTCATCCCACCCCCCGGATTGTAAATAATGTAAATAATTCAATGTACATACTATGATGATTAACTTGTGTGATGACTGTATTATGCTGATAGTATATATTTGTACCATGAATTGATTAACGTGGACCCCGACTTAAACAAGTTAAACTTATTGGGGTGTTACCATTTAGAGGTCAATTGTACGGAATATGTACTGTACTGTGCAATCTACTAATAAAAGTATAAATCAATCAATCAATCAGTCAAAACAGATTTCAGGAGAACATCCGCACCGTAACACTACATAAACACAACAAAACAAATACCCAGACCCCTTTGCAGCACTAACTCTTCCGGGACGTTACAAAATACTCCCCCCTTACCCCGCCCACCTCAACCTCCTCATGCTCTCCCAGGGAGAGCAGGTCCCAAAATTCCAAGCTGCTGTTTTGAGGCATGTTAAAAAAAATAATGCACTTTGTGACCTCAGTAATAAATATGGCAGTGCCATGTTGATATTTTTTTCCACAACTTGAGTTAATTTTCTGATTGGCTTCACGGTGGCAGAGGGGTTAGTGCTTCTGCCTCACAATACAAAGTTCCTGCAGTCCTGGGTTCAAATCCAGGCCCGGGATCTTTCTGTGTGGAGTTTGCATGTTCTCCCCATGAATGCGTGAGTTCCCTCCGGGTCCTCCGGCGTCCTCCTACTGCCAAAGACATGCACCTGGGGATAGGCCCCTCCCACCTCCAAAGACTTGCACCTGGGGATAGGCCCCTCCCACCTCCAAAGACTTGCACCTGGGGATAGGCCCCTCCCACCTCCAAAGACTTGCACCTGGGGATAGGCCCCTCCCACCTCCAAAGACATGCACCTGGGGATAGGCCCCTCCCACCTCCAAAGACTTGCACCTGGGGATAGGCCCCTCCCACCTCCAAAGACTTGCACCTGGGGATAGGCCCCTCCCACCTCCAAAGACATGCACCTGGGGATAGGCCCCTCCCACCTCCAAAGACATGCACCTGGGGATAGGTTGATTGGCAACACTAAATGGTCCCTAGTGTGTGAATTTTGTCTGTCTATCTGTGTTGGCCCTGTGATGAGGTGGCAACTTGTCCAGGATGTACCCCGCCTTCCGCCCGATTGTAGCTGAGATAGGCGCCAGCGCCTCCCGTAACCCCAAAAGGGAATAAGCGGTAGAAAATGGATCGATGGTTACATTTTTTAATGCATCCAGTGGGGCATCACAAGAAAATGAGGCATAATAATGTGTTAATTCCACGACTGTATATATCGGTATTGGTTGATATCGGAATCAGTAATTTAGAGTTGGACAATATCGGATATCGGCAAAAAAGCCATTAATGGACATCTCTAACATTTAACATTTTATTATCACGTTTAAACTAAAACCAACTTAGTGCACTTTTTTTTTTTTTTTTTACTGTATTTTCAGACAAAAAAATACAACATTATCCGCTTGTCCCTCTCGGGGTAATATAGTGGATTTTAATTGAAATGTTCCGGTTTGCGAATGCTGAATCTGCTGTAGTGAATGAAAAAGTTTTATGAGCGTAAAATGTAAAAAGTGTGTGGTTGTCCACCATTGCATTGTACATAAGGCTTGCCTGGAAGTGTGTTCGCCTGCTTGGATGTGCAGAGACACTAAAGACAGCCTAAAGCAGCGTGCAACATGTCACAAGACCAGCCGCTGTGTTTGGATTTGTATTATTTTTGTATATTTGCTTCCTTTCACCCCATCCATCCATCCATTTTCTACCGCTTCTTCCTTTTCGGGGTCGCGGGGGGCGCTGGCGCCTATCTCAGCTACAATCGGGCGGAAGGCCCTCTCCTCTCACATAGGAGGAGGAGAAGGCATATGTTCTCTCTCCTAGTTGTCACGACAACATGCCCGATGACTTCTTCCACGCTTTTTTTTTTTGAACGACATTACCGTGACTTAGCTAGTTTTCATCCGGCGCTTACTCGTCCACCTGATGTTGCACACGAGCTGTGTTTGCAGGGAGGGGAGGGAAGGGGGCGGGGATGTGTTAAAGAGTGATGGAGGGAAAAGGGGGGCGGGGGGGGGGGGGGGGGGATTTTGCAGCTATAAATAGATTTTTATTTTTGGGTTAAAATGTGCTTCCATTTTAACGGACAGACAGTGGAGATGAGACGTGAGGCAGGTGAATGGCGGATATTGCCAGTGTGCACACACACACACACACACACACACACAGTGCTGTTGACGAGTGCTCAGGCACAGACTGTAGGACAGCAATAGCGCTGCTCAGAAATTGTGGAATGGAGTTCCATACAACAGACCTCCACCCCTCCACATCCCCCGTCACCACCCACCCTCTCCTTGCCGAACACCCCCCCCCCCCCCCCCCACACACACACTTCTGTCGCTCCCCTTTCACCACTATCCCCCCCCCCCCTCTTTAGAGCTTATGTAAACTAGCAGTGGAGCCAGGGCAAGCGAAGGCTATTTTTAGCAGCAGCACTGCAGAGCAGAAACTGGCGGAGGGTCACGTGTGCGCAGTGGAATCAAAGGGAGTATCCCGGCAATGCGCTGTAAACAAAGGGAAGGTCAGCAGCAGAAGGTGAGACACAAAACGCCTCTGTGTAGGTTTTTGTGCCTTGTTTGTCTGCCCCTCACTCCGCCCCCTTCCAGTTCTATGATCGCAAACACATCAGCGTGTCAATATCTCTGCGTCCACATGTCCTCTTCATAACACACACCCTCCATGCTGCAGAACACAACAACAGAAGCAAAAAACAGTACGTCTTAGCCCCATGTTTACGTGTTGTGGTGCGAGTCCAAGCTGTTAGCATCACGCCAGCCACACCCGGCAGGTGCAAAATAATAATAATGGATTAGATTTATATCGCGCTTTTCTATTATTATATACTCAAAGCGCTCACAGAGAAGTGGGAAGCCATCATTCATTCACACGATGGTGGTGGTAAGCTACATCAGTAGCCACAGCTGCCCTGGGGTAGACTGACGGAAGCGTGGCTGCCAGTTTGCACCTACGCCCCTCCGACCACCACCAATCATTCATTCATCATTCATTCACCAGTGTGTAGCGGCACCGGGGACAAAGGGTGAAGTGTCCTGCCCAAGGACACAACGGCAGCGATTTGGATGTCAATAGGTGGGAAGCGAACCTGCAACCCTCAGGTTTTTTTTTTTGGGCACGGCCGCTCTACCCACTACGCCATGCCGCGTAGTGGGTAGACCTCCCGCGAGCAGCCAAGGCCTGCCTAGACAACTGTCACCTTCCTGAGGAATGTAGTCCAAGGACAGACCTGGGCAAATGAAGGCCCGGGGGACACATGCGGCCCATTGAGCTTTTCAATCTGGCCCAGCGGACGTTCCCAAATCATTTTTTTAGATCTTTAAGATGGAAAGTGTAGCTGCCATTTAGGGCTGGGCAATATCAATCAATCAATCAATCAATCAATCAATCAATGTTTATTTATATAGCCCCAAATCACAAATGTCTCAAAGGACTGCACAATCATTACGACTACGACATCCTCGGAAGAACCCACAAAAGGGCAAGGAAAACTCACACCCAGTGGGCAGGGAGAATTCACATCCAGTGGGACGCCAGTGACAATGCTGACTATGAGAAACCTTGGAGAGGACCTCAGATGTGGTGGTAGCGGGGCTGTATATTGTAGCATCCCGGAAGAGTTAGTGCTGCAAGGGGTTCTGGGTGTTTGTTCTGTCGTGTTTGTGTTGTGTTACGGTGCTGATGTTCTCCCGAAATGTGTTTTTCATTCTTGTTTGGTTTGGGTTCACAGTGTGGCGCTTATGCGTACCAGTGTTAAAGTTGTCTTATACGGCCATCCTCAGTGTGACCCTGTATGGCTGTTGACCAAGTATGCCTTGCATTCACTTGTTGTGTGTGAAAAGCCGTAGATATTTTGTTATTGGGACGTCACGCAAAGGCAGCGCCTTTAAGGTTTATTGTCTCTCTGTACTTCCCCTACGTCCGTGTACCACTCCGTACAGCAGCATTTTAGTCATAAATTTACTTTTTGAAACCAATACAGATAATTTCTGATATTACATTTTAAAGCACTTATCGGCCAGTAGTATCGGACATCTCTAGTCTAATAATAATAATAATAATAATAATAATGGATTAGATTTATATCGCGCTTTTCTATTGTCAGATACTCAAAGCGCTCACAGAGAAGTGGGAAACCCATCATTGATTCACATCTGGTGGTGGTAAGCTACATCTGTAGCTACAGCTGCCCTGGGTACAGATGAACAATCTGGCCCACGAATGATTGCAGATTTGTCTTAATGAGTAGTTTTGACAGTCAATAAGACTTTGAACCGCACCCTACTGAAACCTGAATGACTGTATTGGAACGAAACGATGAGGTCACAGTGTAAGCAGTCAAGTTGTTGCTCAGTCAGTCCGTACTGAGTTCATGTTTTAATCATTAGCTTTCTTTTTGTCACTGGTTATTGACTCGTACAATTTGTGAGTAAGAGAATTTAGAAAAAGAATACTTTAAAATGGCAAAGTCCATACCTACCTTAGGACAGTGTAATTTCCAGTAAACAAACCTGCTGCACAAGTTGAACCATCATCATGTAGTGGCCATATGATCCAGTATGCATGCAGTATCCTGTTAAGTCGTCCAGTTCCAGTGTTACTGACCCGCATTACTCTGCGTTGTTATCTCTTTAATCACCACGAATCAAATCACCTGCGGTTTAGTCCACCTGATCTGACGGATTAGGAGGAAGCTACTTTAGTCTTTTCATCTCGCTGAGCTTCAAACTGCCATGTAATGAATGAATGGGCCAATATTTGGACAATTGCAAGCATTTACTTGACTAATCCTTCATATTTATGATATGTTTTTCATCAGCCCCGCTTCTATCTGCCAACTCTGTGGCCGGGCTTGGTTTTTCTCATGGGGACCCATGTTAACTGCTCATGACAGACAACATTCTTATCAATTATCCTTTTGATTCAGCTCTCAATTTGTACACACAGTGTGTCGGATTTATCACAACCGACAGCCTGTCTGCCGTACTGTGCACAGGGGCTGCTACATATACACTTATCTTTAGCTTCCTGGTTTGAAGCTGCAATTAAAACAGCTCAAGTTTAAACATCTGTTTGAAATAATACGCTTCTGCTCTCATCCTCCCCCTACAGGCAATCTGGAAGAATTATTAACCACTGTGACAATGAATGTACGAGCTAACAGAATCTATCTGTGTCTTAGCATCATGTGTTGTAGGGATGGGCCATATGGCCTAAAATCCATGTTGCAATATACATTGTAGTACAGTTCTACTGTATGTAGGGCTGGGCGATATGGCCTTTTATTAATATCTCGGTATTTTTGGGCATGTAACGATACACGATATTTATCGCATCATTTTGCTTTAGCCTTGAGTGAACACTTTGCAAACTTTGTAAGTATTTTGGTGTCATAAATTAGATATATATATGATAATATCTTGCATATAGGGGCAACTTGTTTTTGCACTCTACTCGTACTTTAAAGTCCTACTGAAAGCCACTACTAGCCACCACGCAGTCTGATAGTTTATATATCAATGATAAAATATTAACATTGCAACACATGCCAATACGCCCGCTTTAGTTTACTAAATTGAATTTTAAATTTCCCGTGAGGTATCCTGTTGAAAACGTCGCGGAATGATGACGCGTATGATGACGCGGGGCGCGTGACGTCTCGGGTTGTAGCGGACATTTTATCCCAGCACCACTCACGGCTAAAAGTCGTCCGATTTACTTGCATAATTACACAGTATTCTGGACATCTGTGTTGCCGAATCTTTTATAATTTGTTCAATTAATAATGGAGAAGTCAAAGTCGAAAGATGGAGGTGGGAAGCGTTTAGCCTTTAGCCACACAAACGCAGCCGTGTTTCCTTGTTTAAAATTCCCGAAGGGCGAAGCTTTACTATGGAACAGAGCGGTCAAGCGAACATGGATCCTGACCACATGTCAACCGGCAGGTTTTGGTGAGAAGATTGTGGTAATAAGTCGGCTCTTACTGTAGACATGAGCGGATTCTTGCGTCCTAATGCAGTTGCCTGCTTCCCTCAGAGACACTGGCGGTTACTACACCCGTGGCCACACCCTTCCGACTTTCAGGTACTATATAATCTCACTAAAACACTATTAACACAATAGGCAGATAAGGGATTTTCTAGAATTATCCTACGTAAATGTGTCTATTAACATCTGAGTCACTCTCAATGCCCTCGCCTATTTTTATTTTTATTTTTGTAACTTTTTTTTTTTTTCTAATCTTTCACTCTCATTATGCTCATTCCCGGAATTTTTCATCCTTGCTCAAATTAATGGGGAAAGTGTCGCTTTCTCGGTCCCGAATCGCTCTAGCTGCTTGTGGCCATGATTGTAAACAATGTTAAGATGTGAGGAAGCTCCACAACTCGTGACGTCACGCGCACATCGTCTGCTACTTCCGGTACAGGCAAGGGCTTTTTTATTAGCGAACAAAAGTTGCGAACTTTATCGTGGATGTTCTCTACTAAATCCTTTCAGCAAAAATATGGCAATATCGCGAAATGATGAAGTATGACACATAGAATGGACCTGCTATCCCCCGTTTAAATAAGAACATCTCATTTCAGTAGGACTTAAAAACTA
>NC_084624.1:1492736-1535236 GCF_033978795.1 Nerophis ophidion
GAAAATTTTGGCCGCCTTTTCCTCCTCTTCTTCCCCACTTTCCTGCATGTGCACCATTGCTGGGTGTGTTTTGGACACTTGGACAAAAATAGTTTCAAGCATATTTTACTCAAAATAGGTCATAAAATGTCAGAAACAAGCTGTAGTATCTTACTGAGATCATTTAGGAGCAAAACCCTTAAAACAAGTAAAAGACTCTAACATAAAATCTGCTTGGTGAGAAGAATTATCTTACCAGACAGAAAATAAGCAAATATCAACCTTATTTGAGATATTTCATCTTACTTAGATTTCAGTTTTTGCAGTGTGAAAATGTGCTTTTGTTTTGTTCTGGTGCACATACAGTCGTGGTCGAAGGACATAATGTCATGGCTTTCTTGAGTTCCCAATAATTGCTACAACTCTTATTTTTATGTTGTGATAGAGTGATTGGAGCACATACTTGTTGGTCACATTCATGAGGTTTGGTTCTTTTATGAATTTATTAGGGGGTCTACTGAAAATGTGACCCAATCTGCTGGGTCAAAAGTATACATACAGCAATGTTAATATTTGGTTACATGTCCCTTGGCAAGTTTCACTGCAATAAGACGCTTTTGGTAGCCATCCACAAGCTTCTGGTCGAATTTGTGACCACTCCTCTTGACGAAATTGCTGCAGTTTAGCTAAATGTGTTGGTTTTCTGACACGGACTTGTTTCTTCAGCATTGTCCACACGTTTAAGTCAGGACCTTGTGAAGGCCATTCTAAAACCTTACCTTTAGCCTGGTTCCTTTACCACTTTTGACAAGTGTTTGGGGTCATTGTCTTGTTGGAACACCCGACTGCACCTGTGGAGAGGGGGCGTGGTTCACGCGTTCCCTGCGGGCGGGGGTGTGTGCAGGGGCCGGCCATGAAGCAGCCCACCGGTAGGGTGGATATCTCAGCTGGAACGAGTTATCTAATCACCTGTTCCTTTATTGGCAGCGCCGGAGACCATGAGGAGAGGGGACTGACAAGCAAGGGGCAGACGGCTGAAAAGCATGCTGAGAAATTGTAAAAAGAAAATAAAAACTGTAGTAATATCTGCATCTGGCAGTAGTGTGGTCCTGTCAGCCCGACGAACCCGGAGGAGAAGAAGGAAACGTCCACAGCACCCAAGACCCAACCTCAAGGATGATTATTTTAGGTTGTCCGGGTGAATTTGGAGTTAATCCTCCTTTTTCATTCTCTCATTTACTCTCTGTGAAGCACCAGTTCCATTGGCAGCAAAACAGGCCCGGAGCATAATACGACCATCACCATGCATGACAGTAGGTGTGGTGTTCCTGGGATCAAAGGTTTTCTCCTCCAAACATATTGTGGCCAAACAGCTCAAATTTGTTTATCATCTGACCACAGAACTTTCCTCCAGAAGGTTTTACTGTATCTTTGTCCATGTGACGTCACGTTTTCAGTAGACCCACAATAAATTCATAAAAGAACCAAACTTCATGAATGTTTTTTTTTTGTGTGTTACAAACAATTATGTGCTCCAATCACTCTATCACAAAAAAAAATAAGAGTTGAAAAAATGATTGGAAACTCAAGACAGCCATGACATTATGTTCCTTACAAGCATATGTACATTTTTGACCACGATGTAGTCATTTCGCATCAACGGTTGACAGGAAACACCTTGTTAGTCACAAAGGAAGTGGTGTGTGGGGGGCTTTCGTGAGAAGGGTGATGTGGTATATTAATCAGTATTTCCACATACAAATGTGTCACGGCAAGTTAGCTATTTTATTTTTTAGATATTTTCGTAGTATTCCTTCATTTACTTGATAAATACATGATTGTGTGGCATGTCGTTCAAATGAAAACACTTAATGAGGTTAGGTGGTGTTATGTTCTGTTAGTGTAACAACTTCTTTTTTTAACATTACAGTTCAGGTCCACACGTACACTGATATTTTTTCAAAGCGCTGTCCGCACTCTGTCCATCCATCCATTTTCTACCGCTTGTCCCATTTGTAGTCGCGAGAGGGGTGCTGGAGCCTATCTCAGCTGCATTCGGGGTTCAAACACATTAGCAAGCTGCTGTGTGTATGCCAAAGCTACAGGGGGCGCTGAAGTTTCCAAACCTTCAGGCCATTGTGGCCAATCAGAAGCCTGAAGAGAGTCATTTCTGGCAAAGGCACAGTTAGTGTGTGGACAAAAGACAGTAAATGTAGTGTTTTTAATATTTTTTTAAAATATATATCACCATGTGCGGGCATGGCCGAGGTCATTGTGTACGTTCTAGTGTACCGCCTCCCACCATTTTATTTTGAAGTACTATTGAAGTGCCGCTCCGCGTTCTTCACACGTTGCTAATGCGCACACTAATCTTAGAGTCCCTGACCCGCTCGCGGTCCTCCCCGCGCTCTCGGTAGCTCTGCTCCAGGCGGATCTTCTCTTTGTCGGACGCCTCGGGAACAGTCCCGCCCCCGTTGCTCTGGTAGGCGTGGCTGGAAGGTTTAAAGACCGGCGGGCTTTTGCTCTTGGCCACCTTGTCGAAGAAAGAAAAGTCCGCCACGTATTTACCCGATTGGGAGAGGGAGACGACGGGGGGGGAACTCGTAGCCCCAAAGGATCTCGTCGGGCAGGTAGGACGTGCGGACTTGGCATGTGGCTGAGGTCGGCTCCACGGTGGCGCTCAAGATCACCAGCAACTCGAAGTCGGCCAAGTCTGGGTCCGTCCAGCCGCCACCTGGTGGCCGAGAATGAGAATGCTCATGACTACAAAGTATTGTACAATAGTGGTCCCCAAACTTTTTGTAGCTGCGGACCGGTCAACGCTTGAAAATTTGTCCTACGGACCGGGTTTATTATTATTTTCATTTATTTATTTTTTCATAAAGAAATACAATTATGTGTGCTTACAGACTGTATCCCTGCAGACTGTATTGATCTATATCAGTGGTTCTTAACCTTGTTGAAGGTACCGAACCCCACCCGTTTCTAATGCGCATTCATCAAACCCTTTTTTAGTGAAAAATAAAAGGTATTTTTTTCAAATTCAAGACAAAGTTATATGTTTTTGGTAACAGTTCAGTATGGGGAACGTATTGTAAGTAAGAAAGACTTGATTTAGAGTTATGTGGACACTATGGGAACATATTCTAAGTAATAAAGACGTAATTTAGAGTTATTTGGTTAAGGTTAGAGGGTTAGGTTTATAATGCCGAATAAGGCTTTAATAAGTACTTAATGATGACTAATTAAGAGCCAATATGTTACTAATTTGCATGTTAATAAACAACTATTTAATGGTGAATATGTTTTCCATACTAATGTTTTACCATGGGTTTTTTTTACCGGTGCACAAAATGAACCACCCATGAACATCACCTTGTTCAAACAACAAAACCAACTCAAAACAAATTACACACCTGCAAATCAGGCAGCTGTTGCCGTATCCGCAATACGCCGATAGGGAGAAGTTTGTATTTTCACGATGAGTTCGGTGTGTTTTGACCTACGCCGAACCCCTGAGGCCTAATCAACGAACCCCTAGGGTTCCATCGAACCCAGGTTAAGAACCACTGATCTATATTGATATGTAATGTATGTATTGTGTTTTTTATGTTGATTTAATAACAAAATAAAAATAACTTTTTTTATTTATTTATTTTCTTTTTCTTTTTCTTTTGCGGCCCGGTACCAATCGGTACGCGGACCAGTACCGCGCCGCGGCCCGGTGATTGGGGACCACTGCTGTACGATATATCCATCCATTCATTTTCTACCGTTTTTCCCTTTTGGGGTCGCTGGAGCCTATCTCAGCTGCATTCGGGCAGTAGGCAGTGTACACCCTGGACAAGTTGCCACCTCATCATACCATAGATGTAATAACGTAGTAATGCTCTCTGAATAGTCATAGAATGTTTGATGGTTTCAAACTCATTTTAGATCGGGGGCCACATGGAGAAAAATCTACTTCCAAGTGGGCCGGACTGGTAAAAATCACGGCACGATAACTTAAAAATAAAGAACACTTCAGGTCGTTTTCTTTGTTTGAAAACAGAACAAACACATTCTGAATATGTAAAAATCACAATGTTGTTGGTTTTTTTTACACTTACATGTTGCGGTTTATAGTATTCTATCTTTTGTTGTCATTATTTATACTTTCTGAATAAATTATGTGATAATATCCATCGGTCAACTCATTGGTGTTAATTTTCAATCCATCAAGATAAAGAAATAATATCAAAATCAAACTACAGGATGTTATTTATGTTGTTTGGGCTTTGTCCTCGACTTGTGCACTAACATCATGTGGTTTATTTTTATTTTTTTTACATATGTAGCATCATCTACAAAGATACAAAGAATTTCTATTGTGACATCTAGTGGACACATTTGGAACAGCAGTTTCTTCAATTGAAAAATTTTGGCTCATTTTTATACTTAGCAAACTCATCCCGCGGGCCGGATAAAACCTGGTCACGGGCCTGATCAGGCCTGCGGGCCGTATGTTTGACACCCCTGGTTTAATGTCATGTTAGAAGAAGCATTGTACATATAGCGATATAATAATGAGTAGAAACATTCCCACTGATTTTTAAATGGGTTTGCTCATAGTGCTAACTCAAGATAACTCATTCAAACCTCATGATTGGTGTTGGTTGCAAGCGTACCCAAAATTGTGGGAGTGCTTACTTTTTCTGATTTTCAACTGTGCCTAATGTTTTACCCAAAATAACAATAATAATATATCTCAGGTATATTATGGGATTACCCACTAATTTCAGATTGACTGTACCTAATACTTTGGGTACTGGTGTACCTAATATTTTGGGATTAACCAATAATTTGGGATTATCTATACCAAAGACTATACAAATGGGATTTATTACCTCCCTGCTTGGCACTCAGCATCAAGGGTTGGAATTGGGGGTTAAATCAGCCAAAATGATTCCCGGGCGCGGCCACCGCTGCTGCTCACTGCTCCCCTCAATTCCCAGGGGGTGAACAAGAGGATAAGTCAAATGCAGAGGACAAATTTCACCACACCTAGTGTGTGTGTGACAATCATTGGTACTTTAACTTTAAATATATATGAAGGGCTTAATTATTTCAGATGTGTTTGTACAATAGTTGGGCCTCACGCATACTCATTATTTTGGGTGTATTTAATAATATGCCTTGCAGCGTACCTAATATTTTGTGTGTATGTAATATTTTGGGATTAGACAATAATTTAGTATCGGGTGTACCTGATATTTTGGCTGTATCTAATACTATGCCTAAAGTGTACCTAATATTTTAGGTGTATCTAATAATATGCCTAAAACAAGAGTGGGCAAACGTTTATGTCTCAGGGGCCACATTGGCTTTTGAAATTCTACAGACGGGCGGGCGAACAAATGATCAAAGCACCTCTGAGCAGGTGTGGTGAAATTCTCCTCTGCATTTGACCCATCCCCTTGTTCCACCCCCTGGGAGGTGAGGGGAGCAGTGAGCAGCAGCGGCGGCCACGCCCGGGAATCATTTTTGGTGATTAAACCCCCAATTCCAACCCCATGATGCTGAGTGCCAAGCAGGGAGGTATTGGGTCCCATTTTTAATAGTCTTTGGTATAAAATGCGTCCCAGCTACAACGGGGTTCTATTAACACTGACACGATTGTATATACGGCGGATACTGCCCTCCAAAATAGTTTCTCTCGTTTTGAGGAAATAACATTAGAGGAATTGTTACAACGTGTAAATGCAATAAAACAAACAACATGTTTACTTGACCCTCTTCCTGGGAAACTGATCAAGGAGCTCTTTGTATTATTAGGTCCATCAGTGCTAAATATTATAAACTTATCACTTTCCTCGGGCACTGTTCCCCTAGCATTCAAAAAAGCGGTTATTCATCCTCTTCTTAAAAGACCTAACCTCGATCCTGACCTCATGGTAAACTACCGACCGGTGTCTCACCTTCCCTTTATTTCAAAAATCCTCGAAAAAATTGTTGCGGAGCAGTTAAATGAACACTTAGCGTCTAACAATCTATGTGAAACCTTTCAATCCGGTTTCAGGGCAAATCACTCGACGGAGACAGCCCTCGCAAAAATGACTAATGATCTATTGCTAACGATGGATTCTGATGCGTCATCTATGTTGCTGCTCCTCGATCTTAGCGCTGCTTTCGATACTGTCGATCATAATATTTTATTGGAACGTATCAAAACACAAATTGGTATGTCAGACTTAGCCCTGTCTTGGTTTAACTCTTATCTTACTGATAGGATGCAGTGTGTCTCCCATAACAATGTGACCTCGGACTACGTTAAGGTAACGTGTGGAGTTCCCCAGGGTTCGGTCCTTGGCCCTGCACTCTTCAGCATCTACATGCTGCCGCTAGGTGACATCATACGCAAATACGGTGTTAGCTTTCACTGTTATGCTGATGACACCCAACTCTACATGCCCCTAAAGCTGACCAACATGCCGGATTGTAGTCAGCTGGAGGCGTGTCTTAATGAAATTAAACAATGGATGTCCGCTAACTTTTTGCAACTCAACGCCAAAAAAACGGAAATGCTGATTATCGGTCCTGCTAGACACCGAACTCTATTTAATAATACAACTCTAACATTTGACAACCAAACAATTAAACAAGGCGACACGGTAAAGAATCTGGGTATTATCTTCGACCCAACTCTCTCCTTTGAGGCACACATTAAAAGCGTTACTAAAATGGCCTTCTTTCATCTCCGCAATATCGCTAAAATTCGCTCCATTCTGTCCACTAAAGACGCTGAGATCATTATCCATGCGTTTGTTACGTCTCGCCTCGACTACTGTAACGTATTATTTTCGGGTCTTGATATTACCCAACAATTTTTGGATTAGGTGTAGCCAATACTTTGGTCATAAATATACTTCATATTATGGCCTCACATGTATCTAATACCGTATTTTATGACTACCAAATAGTTTGGAATCAGGTCTACACTATCTAATATTTTAATATTAGGCAATATTTTTGGGATTACCCTATAAATCAGGGGTCGGCAGCCCAAAATGTTGATAGAGCCATATTGGACCAAAATTACAAAAAAAAATCCGTCTGGAGCCGCAAAAAATTAAAAGTAATATTACATACAGATAGTGTTTCATGAGATATAAATTGAATTATGAGGATTTAAATTAAACTAAATGAGCTCAAATATAGCTACAAATGAGGCATAATGATGCAATATGTACATACAGCTAGCCTAAATAGCATGTTAGCTTCGATTAGCTTGCAGTCATGCAGTGACCAAATATAGCTGAGTGGCACTCCACACAAGTCAATAACGTCAACAAAACTCACCTTTGATAGTTTGGTTTGACAAAATGAGACAGAAAAAGAAGTGAAAGAAAACATGGCGTAGAAAGTCGCTAAGGTAAAAATGTAAACAAACAATGGTGAGTTCAAGGACCGCCAAAATTAGTAGGACAAAACGGCACTCGCCAAATACTCGAATCAGTGAAGCATGTTTAATATAAACGGTGTGCTTTATAACAATTAGGGAGGTTTGTGTCATGTTTTTCCTCCTACAGAAACCATATTAACACAAAAAATATGTTTTTCCCCCTCATCTTTTTCCATTTCTCATGAAAAAGCTCCAGGGAGCCACTAGGGCGGCGTTAAAGAGCCGCATGCGGCTTCAGAGCCGCGGGTTGCCGACCCCTGCTATAAGTGAAGTGAATTATATTTATATAGCGCTTTTCTCTAGTGACTCAAAGCACTTTACATAGTGAAACCCAATATCTAAGTTACATTTGAAACCAGTGTGGGTGGCACTGGGAGCAGGTGGGTAAAGTGCATTGCCCAAGGACACAACGGCACCAACTAGGATTGCAGAAGCGGGGATCGAACCTGCAACCCTCAAGTTGCTGGTACGGCCACTCTACCAACCGAGCTATGCCGCCCTCCAATAATATGATCTGGGATCAGCTGCACCTGTTACTTTGGGCACAAGTCCATCCATCCATCATCTTCCGCTTATCCGAGGTCGGGTCACGGGGGCAGCAGCCTAAGCAGGGAAGCCCAGACTTCCCTCTCTCCAGCCACTTCGTCTAGCTCTTCCCGGAGGATCCCGAGGCGTTCCCAGGCCAGCCGGGAGACATAGTCTTCCCAATGTGTCCTGGGTCTTCCCCGTGGCCTCCTACCGGCTGGACGTGCCCTAAACACCTCCCTAGGGAGGCGTTCGGGTGGCATCCTGACCAGATGCCCGAACCACCTCATCTGGCTCCTCTCGATGTGAAGGAGCAGCGGCTTTACTTTGAGTTCCTCCCGGATGGCAGAGCTTCTCACCCTATCTCTAAGGGAGAGCCCCGCCACACGTCGGAGAAAACTCATTTCGGCCGCTTGTACCCGTGATCTTATCCTTTCGGTCATGACCCAAAGCTCATGACCATAGGTGAGGATGGGAACGTAGATCGACCGGTAAATTGAGAGCTTTGCCTTCCGGCTCAGCTCCTTCTTCACCACAACGGATCGATACAACGTCCGCATTACTGAAGACGCCGCACCGATCCGCCTGTCGATCTCACGATCCACTCTTACCCCACTCGTGAACAAGACTCCTAGGTACTTGAACTCCTCCACTTGGGGCAGGGTCTCCTCCCCAACCCGGAGATGGCACTCCACCCTTTTCCGGGCGAGAACCATGGACTCGGACTTGGAGGTGCTGATTCTCATTCCGGTCGCTTCACACTCGGCTGCGAACCGATCCAGTGAGAGCTGAAGATCCCGACCAGATGAAGCCATCAGGACTACATCATCTGCAAAAAGCAGAGACCTAATCCTGCGGTCACCAAACCGGATCCCCTCAACGCCTTGGCTGTGCCTAGAAATTCTGTCCATAAAGGTTATGAACAGAATCGGTGACAAAGGACAGCCTTGGCGGAGTCCAACCCTCACTTGAAACGTGTCCGACTTACTGCCAGCAACGCGGACCAATGGACCAATGAGTAGTACCAATGGTACTACTCAATAATTTGTGTCTAACCTATATTTTTGATTTACCCAATAATATGGCCGGAGGAGTATCTAATATTTTGCATGTACAAAATACTTTAGGCACAAGTGTGCCAAAAAATTTGGTTCTTACTTGTGCCTCATACTGTGTTTTGGTCTAACCAAACATTTTGCTTAAGTGGGGTTAAAATTGTGGCCACAGGTGTACAAAACATTTCAGGCATACCAACTACTTTGGTTTCTCAGGACCCTAATATTTTGGGTGTACCTATTGTTTTGGTCCCATGTGTACCTAATTGATGGATACCTAATACTTTTGGCTACCTCGACCTACCCTTGGCCGCCCAGGCTTTCAGAGGGCTGGCGTCGTCAATGATGTGGGAGAAGGTGAGTGGCAGGATGAGGAAGGGGCTGTCGCTGGACGTGTCCACTTGGAAGGTAACGTTCCTCTGGTCCAGACGGACCGTTTCACCCTCCTTGGTCAGGGATGTCTGGAGCAGCTTACCAGTGACCTGAGGGAGGAGGCGGGGCATGAAGTTTGATCATGTTACCATACTTGGCAACCATGAGACCGCCGAATTCGGGAGATGGGGTGTTTGCGGTGTGGTTGGTGGGGAACGGGGTTAGGGGGTGGGGTTGAGGTGCAGGCAGGGTACCCCTTCCCCTTTGAACAGTACTGGATGAAATTAAATGATTTTTTTCCAATCATTTTGGAACTTGCAAGCATTTAAGTCTCACCTTAAAACTCATTTGTATACTCTAGCCTTTAAATAGACTCCCTTTTTAGACCAGTTGATCTGCCGCTTCTTTTCTTTTTCTTCTATGTCCCACTCTCCCTTGTGGAGGGGGTCCGGTCCGATCCGGTGGCCATGTACTGCTTGGCTGTGTATCGGCTGGGGACATCTCTGCGCTGCTGATCCGCCTCCGCTTGGGATGGTTTCCTGCTGGCTCCGCTGTGAACGCGACTCTCGCTGCTGTGTTGGATCCGCTTTGGACTGGACTCTCGCGACTGTGTTGGATCCATTATGGATTGAACTTTCACAGTATCATGTTAGACCCGCTCGACATCCATTGCTTTCCTCCTCTCCAAGGTTCTCATAGTCATCATTGTCACCGACGTCCCACTGGGTGTGAGTTTTCTTTGCCCTTATGTGGGCCTACCGAGGATGTCGTAGTGGTTTGTGCAGCCCTTTGAGACACTAGTGATTTAGGGCTATATAAGTAAACATTGATTGATTGATTGATATTTCTTCTTCTTACTCGTCCTCGCCATGTCTCTTCTTCGTTCTTCTGCTTCGTCTTCTTATTGTTGTGTGTGCAATTGTGCACTGAGCTCCAAAAGCCGTAGATGTTATGGTAGAATCCCGGAAGAGTTAGTGCTGCGAGTTAGTGTTTATGTTGTGTTACGGTGCGGATGTTCTCCCAAAATGTGTTTGTCATTCTTGTTTGGTGTGGGTTCACACTGCGGCGCATATTAGTAACAGTATATACAACATTAATTGTTTATACGGCTACCCTCAGTGTGACCTGTATGGCTGTTGACCAAGTATGCCTTGCATTATTAAGTGACTGGGCCAGCACACTGTTTATATGGAGGAAAAGCTAAGGGGTGAAGGTTTCAGGTGAAAAAGGACGCTAAAGACAGTCCGCCCCCAATATTGTTGTCCGGGTGGAAAATGGGAGATATTCGGGAGAATGGTTGCCCCGGGAGATTTTCGGGAGGGGCACTGAAATTCGTGAGTCTCCCGGGAAAATCGAGAGGGTTAGAAAGTATGCATATTACGCCTATACTGGATCACGTGCACTGGCTTCCTGTGCACTTAAGATGCGACTTTAAGGTTTTACTACTTACGTATAAAATACTACACGGTCTAGCTCCATCCTATCTTGCTGATTGTATTGTACCGTATGGCCTGGGTCAGAAATCAGCGTTCTAAGAACTCCGGCTTATTAGTGATTCCCAGAGCCCCAAAAAAGTCTGCGGGCTTTAGATTGTTTTTTATTCGGGCTCCAGTACTCTGGAATGCCCAGTTAGTTAGCAGAAGTAGAAGTAGAAGCATTTAAGACCCATCTTAAAACTCATTTGTATACACTAGCTTTTAAATAGACCCCCCTTTTAGAAAATGTTGATCTGCGGTCTCTTTTCTGCTCTGCCCCCATTTCCTGTGTGGAGAGGTTAGAAGGTGACCACAGATGAAGCGCTAGCTGTTCAAAGTCGGGACCCGTGCAACTGTGCATCAGTTGGGGACGTCTCTGCACTGCTGACTTATCTCCATTCAAGATGATCCCCTGCTGGTCTCACTATGGACTAGACTCTCACATTATTAACTAGATCCACTCAACGTCAGAAATGTCCGATAATGGTATTTTTGCCGATATTCCGATATGGTCCTACTCTTAATTACCGATACCGATATCTATTGATACATACTGTCGTGGAATTAACACATTATTATGCCAAATTTTGTTGTGATACCCTGCTGGATGCATTAAACAATGTAACAAGGTTTTCCAAAAATCAATCGATCAATCAATCAATCAATGTTTACTAAATCACTAGTGTCTCAAAGGGCTGCACAAACCACTACGACATCCTCGGTAGGCCCACATAAGGGCAAGGAAAACTCACACCCAGTGGGACGTCGGTGACAATGATGACTATGAGAACCTTGGAGAGGAGGAAAGCAACGGATGTCGAGCGGGTCTAACATGATACTGTGAAAGTTCGATCTATAATGGATCCAACACAGTCGCGAGAGTCCAGTCCAAAGCGGATCTAACACAGCAGTGAGAGACCCGTTCACAGCGGAGCCAGCAGGAAACCATCCCAAGAGGAGGCGGATCAGCAGCGCAGAGATGTCCCCAGCCGATACACAGGCAAGCAGTACATGGCCACCGGATCGGACCGGACCCCCTCCACAAGGGAGAGTGGGACATAGAAGAAAAAGAAAAGAAACGGCACATCAACTGGTCTAAAAAGGGAGTCTATTTAAATCAACTCAAGTTATGGAAAAAAATGCCAACATGGCACTGCCATATTTATTATTGAAGTCACAAACTGCATTATTTTTTTTAAACATGCCTCAAAACAGCAGCTTGGAATTTGGGACATGCTCTCCCTGAGAAAGCATGAGGAGGTTGAGGTGGGCAAGGTTGGGGAGGCGGGGTTGAGGTGGGGGGTGTATATCAGGGGTCACCAACCTTTTTGAAACCAAGAGCTACTTATTGGGTACTGATTAATGCAAAGGGCAACCAGTTTGATACACACTTAAATAAATTGCCAGAAATTGCCAATTTGCTCAATTTACCTTAAATAAATAAATCTATATATATAGTTTAAAAAATGGGTATTTCTGTCTGTCATTCCATCACACATTTTTTTTCCTTTTATGGAAGGTTTTTTATAGAGAATAAATGATGAAAAAAAACACTTAATTGAACAGTTTAAAAGAGGAGAAAACACGAAAAAAATGAAAATTAAATTTTCAAACATAGTTTATCTTCAATTTCGACTCTTTAAAATTCAAAATTCAACCGAAAAAGATGAATAGAAAAACTAGCTAATTCGAATCTTTTTGAAAAAAATAAAATAATTTATGGAACATTATTAGTAATTTTTCCTGATTAAGATTAATTTGAGAATTTTGATGACATGTTTTAATAAAGGTTCAAATCTAATCTGCACTTTGTTAGAATATATAACAAATTGGACCAAGCTATATTTCTAACCAAGACAAATCATTATTTCTTCTAGATTTTCCAGAATAAAAATGTTAAAAGAAATTCACAATACTTTGAAATAATATTTAAATTTGATTCTACAGATTTTCTAGATTTGCCAGAATATTTTTTTTGAGTTTTAATCATAAATTTGAAGAAATATTTCACAAATAGTCTTCGTCGAAAAAACAGAAGTTAAAATGAAGAATTAAATGAAATTGTATTTATTATTCTTTACAATAAAAAAAAAAAATAAAAAAAATACTTGAACATTAATTTAAATTGTCAGGAAAGAAGAGGAAATAATTTCAAAGGTAAAAAGGTATATGTGTTTAAAAATCCTAAAATCGTTTTTAAGGTTGTATTTTTTCTCCAAAATTGTCTTTCTGAAAGTTATAAGAAGCAAAGTAAAAAAAAACTTAATTTATTTAAACAAGTGAAGACCAAGTCTTTAAAATATTTTCTTGGATTTACAAATTCTATTTGAGTTTTGTCTCTCTTAGCATTAAAAATGTCGAGAAAAGCGAGACCAGCTTGCTAGTAAAAAAAATTAAATTAAAAAAATAGAGGCAGCTCACTGGTAAGTGCTGCTAGTCCCGGAAGAGTTAGTGCTGCAAGGCTTTCTGGGTATTTGTTCTGTTGTGTGGTGCGGATGTTCTCCCGAAATGTGTTTGTCATTCTTGTTTGGTGTGGGTTCACAGAGTGGCGCATGTTTGTAACAGTGTTAAAATGGTTTATACGGCCACCCTCAGTGTGACCTGTATGGCTGGTAACCAAGTATGCATTGCATTCACTTGAGTGTGTGAAAAGCTGTAGGTATTATATGAATGGGCCGGCTCGCAAAGGCAGTGCCTTTAAGGTTTATTGGCGCTCGGTACTTCTTCCTACGTCCGTGTACACAGCGGGGTTTTAAAAAGTCAAACATTTTACTTTATGAAACCAATAATTTCCGATATTACATTTTAAAGCATTTATCGGCCGATATTATCGGACATCTCTACTCAACGTCCATTGCACCGGTCACCCAGGGGCGGGTTGTTCCCACATCTGCGGTCCCCTCCAAGGTTTCTCGTTGTTCCCATTGGGTTGAGTTTTCTCTTGCCCTGATGTGAGATCTGAGTCGAGGATGTCGTTGTGGCTTGTGCAGCCCTTTGAGACATTCGTGATTAAGGGCTACATGAATACATTTCGATTGATGATTGAAGTGAAAACACAGAAAAAATGTTTTGTTGTTGTTGATGTTAAAGTCAATACAATTTTCACACTAACTCACCTGGCAGCCCAGCAGAAGACTTTTGCGCATGTTGGCCACCCTGATCATCAGGCAGGGTCGACCCTCCTGTGTCGACACCACAGCGTGCTGGCTGAACTTTACGGTCTCGCCTCGCTTTTTCGGCCGAGCAACCTGACGGACCAGCATTGAAGAACCGTCATCTCCATGACAGTCAGCATGCAAGCAGGGAACATTCATGCATCCATGATTATTATTGACAGTGCTTATCAACCTTACATTCTAATCAAGCACAAAGCTGAATGTTTAAGAAAGTTAGTGTGAATGTGAGGGATTTGTCCAGGGTGTACCCCGCCTTCCGCCCGATTGTAGCTGAGATAGGCACCAGCGCCCCCCGCCACCCCAAAGGGAATAAGAGGTAGAAAATGGATGGATGGAAAGTCAGCTTTAGGTTTTTTTCAGGAGAATGTGGACACATTATTATCCGGCTTATTAGTGATTCCCAAAGCCCAAAAAAAGTCTGCGGGCTATAGAGCGTTTTCCGTTCGGGCTCCAGTACTCTGGAATGCCCTCCCGGTAACAGTTCGAGATGCTACCTCAGTAGAAGCATTTAAGTCTCACCTTAAAACTCATTTGTATACTCTAGCCTTTAAATAGACTCCCTTTTTAGACCAGTTGATCTGCCGTTTCTTTTCTTTTTCTTCTATGTTCCACTCTCCCTTGTGGAGGGGGTCCGGTCCGATCCGGTGGCCATGTACCGCTTGCCTGTGTATCGGCTGGGGACATCTCTGCGCTGCTGATCCGCCTCCGCTTGGGATAGTTTCCTGCTGGCTCCGCTGTGAACAGGACTCTCGCTGCTGTGTTGGATCCGCTTTGGACTGGACTCTCGCGACTGTGTTGGATCCATTATGGATCGAACTTTCACAGTATCATGTTGGACCCGCTCGACATCCATTGCTTTCCTCCTCTCCAAGGTTCTCATAGTCATCATTGTCACCGACGTCCCACTGGGTGTGAGTTTTCCTTGCCCTTATGTGGGCCTACCGAGGATGTCGTAATGGTTTGTGCAGCCCTTTGAGACACTAGTGATTTAGGGCTATATAAGTAAACATTGATTGATTGATTGATTGACGTGCACGATTATTATGTATCGACCACGTGCAAGAAAAGGTTTGATATTTCTGTGGCGACTTGACAATATTGTATCCATTTCATTTGGTGCTGTATACCTCATAAATATATTTGTTTGACTTTAATTTCAGGATGTAAAGGAAAATACGTTTCCGAATAACTGTGATTGTGGTATTTGTTGATGCTTAGGCCACACCCCCCTTTATAAACAAATACATGCTTACATACAAATAGTATTAAACATACAGCTCAAATTCAGAAAATATGCAGAAAAATCATCAAATGAAGTAGGTCAGGCATGTACAAACCTCTTGCACCGAGTGCCACAGAAAAACTAAAAAATGCTTTGACTGATTGATGGACTGATTGATTGAGACTTTTATTAGTAGATTGCAAAGTACAGTACATGTTCCGTACAATAGACCACTAATGCATGTTCCTTGACTGCACTTAAATGTAGAATATAGTTTGCATGTTCTCCCCGTGAATGCGTGGGTTCCCTCCGGGTACTCCGGCTTCCTCCCACTTCCAAAGACATGCACCTGGGGATAGGTTGATTGGCAACACTAAATTGGCCTTAGTATGTGAGTGTGAATTTTGTCTGTCTATCTGTGTTGGCCCTGCGATGAGGTGGCGACTTGTCCAGGGTGTACCCTGCCTTCCGCCCGATTGTAGCTGAGATAGGCGCCAGCGCCCCCCCGCGACCCCGAAAGGGAATAAGCGGTAGAAAATGGATGGATGGATGGATATTTACATTCTATTCTATTCTATGTACAGTAGATGGCAGCATTGTCCTGTTTAAGAGGGTCACAACATTGCCGAGTCAGGTTCTCATGGAGCTGGAGGGGGCGTGATTTTCGGGAGAAAATTTGTCCCGGGAGGTTTTCGGGAGAGGCGCTAAATTTTGGGAGACTCCCGGAAAATCCGGGAGGGTTGGCAAGTATGGTCATCAGACTGTAATCGGTAGAGACAACATAATTCCCAATTGATTATGCTGATACTACTATTACTATCAGATGATGTGGAGGCCATATAGCTACACTGAAAAATGCTTTACATGAAAATAAACTTGATTTTTACAGTGTTGGATTAGGGAATAGAATGACTGTTCATAGATAAAGTCTTCTGTATTATTTTAACATAAGGAGACACAACAGTAGCCTGTTGAGGGACTAAACTATAATCACAGTGTGGATAACAGTATCGGAGCCTTCTCTGTAAGATAGGTTTCTGTTCCTGTTGGAACACTGACTGTCTCTACTTTTCGGTTTCTGTTTTTGTTGAAACAGAAACCTATATTACAGGGGAGAGGGGGGGCAACACTGACTTTCTGTACTTTTACTAATGTTACAATGAAATATATCTGTAGCTTTAAATTATATCCATGTTGATATATATGTGCAAGACATTTTGGTACATAATGGCTCTGTTGTTAATATGGAAATTAAAGTGTTCTGATAAATAAATGATCATAAATCTGATCATTCCAGTATGTTTCTGATGCTCAAAAAACCTAAAATATTTAGCCAAAACCTTATCAAAACTTAAGGTATACCTAATTTTTACATCTTGGAAATATGCTAATTAGGTGTCCAGACACACCCAATCATAAAGATGCTTTTTCCAAAACATTTGTAATTGTCAAAACAGCACAGTAACCTGGATGTGCACAGTTGGTGCAGCTTTTGTCAAGTAATTGGGGAACAAGAACAAAAACAACCCCACCCCAAAAAATAAAAATAAAATAAATTAAAAAAATAAAAATGAAAAAAAAAGGGGAGAGAAGAAGACTGCCTCAACACTGCAGAAACTAAAAATCTAAGTAAGATTAAATATCTCATATAAGGGTGATATTTTGTTATTTTCTGTCTGATAAGGTCATTCTTCTCACTAAGCCGATTTTATGTTCGTGTTTTACTTGTTTTAAGGGTTTTGGTCCTAAATTGTCTCAGTAAGATATTACAGCTTTTTGCTGAGATTTTATGACCTAAATTGAGTAAAACATGCTTAAAACTATAGAATATGAACTGATGCAAAACTGCGTCATTAACACAAGTATAAAACACATTTTTTAAAGTAACAATATTCTTACTTCAAGCATGAAAAAAAATCATAATGTCTAGCGCAGGGGTGCCCACACTTTTTCTGCAGGCGAGCTACTTTTCAATTGACCAACTCGAGGGGATCTACCTCATTTACATATATCATTTATATTTATTTATTTATGAAGGAGACATTTTTGTAAACAAGTTAAATGTGTTTAATGATAATACAAGCATGTGTAACACATATAGATGTCTTTCTTTCACAAAGACAAGAATATAAGTTGGTGTATTACCTGATTCTGATGACTTGCATTGATTGGAATCAGACAGTAATGATGATAACGCCCACATTTTCAAATGGAGGAGAAAAAAAGTTGTCCTTTCTGTACAATACCACATGAAAGTGGTTGTTTTTTGGCATCTAATTCATACAACTTCCATACACTTTACAAGAAAAACATTGGCGGCAAATTCCGTAGCTTGCTTGATTGACATTCACGGCACCCGAGGGTCTTGTGAGATGACGCTGGCTGCTGCCAGTTCATTATAATTAAAAAATGACAGAGAGGAAGGCGAGAAACACTTTTTATTTCAACAGACTTTCGCGCCGTCCCTTCCGTCAAAACTCTAAAGGCCGACTGCACATTTCCTATCTTCACAATAAAAGCCCTGCTTCATTCTGCATGTGCTGACAAAATAAGAGTCTCGGAAAGCTGGCGTGCACAAGTGATGTGCATGCCAGCTTTCTGAGGGATCGCTTGTGCACGCCAGTTTTCCGAAACTCTGTATTTAGTTAGCGCAGGCAGCATGAAGCAGGGCTTTTATTGTGAAGATAGGAAATGTGCAGTCGGCCTTTAGAGTTTTGACGGAAGGTACGGCGCGAGAGTCTGTTGAAATAAAAAGTGTTTCTCGCCTTCCTCTCGGTCATATTTTCATAATAATGATCTTGCAGCAGCCAGCGTCATCTCACAAGACTCTCCGGTACCGTGAATGTCATTTAAGTGACGTCTTGGTGAAGATTGATGATCACTAATTTTTAGGTCTATTTTTTTTAAAAGCCTGGCCGGAGATCGACTGACACACCCCCCGCGGTCGACTGGTAGCTCGCGATCGACGTAATGGGCACCCCTGGTCTAGCGCATATCATTATGTCAAGCTAATGGCACTAGCATTTACTTAATTTAAGAACATTTTTCAACATATTGAGCATAAATGTCTAATTTTTTTTCTACCAAGAAAAGTGCACTTGTTATTATTCGGAATATAGTCTTTATAATGTATTATGGGTTCATTGAGGTTAACTCATTTTACTTGTTTTGGAATGTCTTGACAAGCAGAATTTTCTTGTTCTATTGGCAGATGATTTTACTTTGTTAAAATAAAATATTACTAATTTTTATCTTTTTTCTTGTTTTTGAGCACGTGGCCTCCCCCGCAAGTGGCCAACGAGTAGTTGACCTTTAAGCAAAACCAATGTCTTCAAAATATCTTCAAAATGTCTTCAAAATGTCACAACCACAGCCGTCCATCCCCGACATTTCATATAAACATCAGAAAGGAATCATGCATGTTGCACCAGGTCTTACTCGTAACGATGCCCAAGTTACGTCCAATGTCTTCAGAATAGCACAACGCCACTTGGAAATATGCAAATTAGGAGTCTAGACACACCCAAAAAAAAAAAAGAGAATTTCAACACATTTCTAATGGTCAAAACACATGAATTAGACACCAAGTTCACATTTGTGGCTCTTCTGTTTCGAATGTTAGAGACAAAAGCTATCACAAGAGGCGGCCATATTCCAAAGGTCCGAAGGCGCGGGCGCCCTAGCTAAATCATTTAAGTATGCCCTGCGCTACACCTGTGCCAAATTTGGCGCTTTTAGACAAAAGTGAACGAAAATATCCCTGAGGGCCTCAACTATTTATGTTAGAACCTTACATGCATGACTGCTTCCTTCTCTGTTTTGAGTGGATTAAAATCATCTTACCTGATCCTCACTCCCCTAGTTCCTGCATCTTGGGGTCACAAACACTGCAGCCATACGGGCAACCAAAAATAAAAATTTGCATTCCAACACATTTCTAATAGTCAAAACACATGAATTAGACACCAAGTTTACATTTGTAGCTCATCTGTTTCAAATCCATCCATCCATTTTCTACCGCTTATTCCCTTTCGGGGTCGCGGGGGGCGCTGGCGCCTATCTCAGCTACAATTGGGCGGAAGGCAGGGTACACCCTGGACAAGTCGCCACCTCATCGCAGGGCCAACACAGATAGACAGACAACATTCACACTCACATTCACACACTAGGGCCAATTTAGTGTTGCCAATCAACCTATCCCCAGGTGCATGTCTTTGGAGGTGGGAGGAAGCCGGAGTACCCGGAGGGAACCCGCGCATTCACGGGGAGAACATGCAAACTCCACACAGAAAGATCCCGAGCCTGGATTTGAACCCAGGACTGCAGGAACTTCGTATTGTGAGGCAGACGCACTAACCCCTCTGCCACCGTGAAGCCTCTGTTTCAAATGTTAGAGACAAAAGCTATTACAAGTGGCGGCCATATTTGATTGGCCGCTGTGGCGACCCCAACCCTAACCCTAATTAATTTAAAACCTCTTCTCACTCCTGCGCTTACCAAAGGCATGCGGTAAAAGTAAGCATGCGCTAATTATTTTAAAACCTCTTCTCACTCCTGCACTTACCAATGGCATGCAGTAAAAAATTGAGTGTGATGTAAAAGATACCATCATGAAAAGCACATTTAATTTAAAAAAACGTTATTATGGTCTTACCTTTACTTATAAATGATATCCATGCCAGCTCCTTCTGATCAAAAGCATCGATAACTTGTTTATAGAAGCCTTCCTTATCTTTCTTCAGTTTTAAAATTCTCTCTGTCTCGATGGAGATCTTCCTTTATTACCTCCTGTTTCGATTGAAAGTCCAGTTTAGAAAACTGCTATCAGTTAGCTCGGCTCCTCGAGTGCGGGCGACGACAGAATTATCCTCGATTAGCTCACCCTCCCGTTCTGCTCCGTGGGTGATCTCTTTATCCCACCACTGCATGAAGTGTTATTGTATAAATAATACACTGGGTATTTAGGACTGGAACATGCTTTATTTCAGCCCGATTGTTTACCCGCCGCGTCATATCCGTCCCAGCACAATCACGTCACATTTCACTTCTTCTGGAGCCGAATAGTCGCAATAAGGATCACTAGCGGCCTCTACCACCAGGAGGCGGGAGTCATTTAATGACTCATATTGACACACACAGCCACGGTATTGTGACGGTCTCAATGCCGTCGTCTTGCGGGTTCCCAGGACCACCAAGGAAGGACATGGCTTTGACTTTGTTTATTTTTCAATAAAACCTCAGTTCAGGTCGCTCTTTCGCTCCTCCTCTCCGCTCGCTTGGCGTCTCCTCGCCGCCATCCAGGGCTGGGCAACAGCGTGCCCGGCCTGTCTGTCGCTCCACAGGTATATTAATAAAACATAGCTGCTTACTGTTCTTTTTAGCATACCGGTATTCAATATCTTGGACCTTAAATCCTACTGAATAGCGCTTAATCTTCTTCTCTTCATGCGATTTCAAATGATTGAAATCAGCCTCTTCCATTTTCAAAATGATGACAGGGGAAGTGTCACGAGTTTGACCCGGCGGTAATACTAAGCATGCGCTAATTATTTTGCGAAGCGAGTATGATCGGGCAGTAATTCAAGGCAGGCGCATACAATTCAAGGAAATACGGTACTTTTAACATCAGAAATAAGCTCGCAGAGACAGCAATCAAGCCCAGGTAGAACTTTGAAATCCCAACCACTTCACCACTGTACTTTCATCTATCCATTCATGCATTTTCTACCGCTTGTCCCTTTTGGCGTCGCGGGGGGGGGGTGCTGGAGCCAATCTCAGCTACAATCGGGCGGAAGGCGTCGTACACCCCGGACAAGTCGCCGACTCATCGCACCGCCGACACAAATAGACAGACAACATTCACACACTGGGGCCAATTTAGTCTTGCCAATCAACTTATCCCCGGGTGCATGTTTTTGGGGGTGGGAGGAAGCCGGAGTACCCAGAGGGAACCCACGTAGTCACGGGGAGAACATGCAAACTCCACACAGAATGATCCCGAGCCCGGGATTGAACCCAGGACTATTCAGGACCACTCTGCTTCCAGACAAGGGGTAAAGTAGCTCAATGCTTGATTGCATCAGTATTTTCCCCGCTGGTGTTACCTTAGCCAGGAAGGTTCCAGTTATGAAGATCTCCATCAGCATGGTGAGGACCAGCTGGATGATGAGGAGGACGATGGCCACCGGGCAATTCCTCCGTGATGCAGCGGAAGCCGTAACCGATGGTGGTCTGGGACTCCAGCGAGAACAGAAAGGCGCCCGTCAGGGTCTGCATCTGCAGCACACAGGGCGTGTGGTTGGACGGAGGGTCAAACTCTGAAAGACCGGGTCGAGAGCAAGTTAGAAAAAACACACACAGGCCTCCCGCCACACTCATCCTCACCCAGCAGATCGCCGTGCGCCAGCGCCAGCAGGTACCACAGCACCCCAAAGAAGAACCACGTCCCCGCAAAGGTGGCGGTGAACAGGAAGAACTTGTAGCGCCACTGCATGTCCAGGAATGTGTCCACAGGTCACGCATGTACAGAGAGCTCTGCCCACTGATGTGCTCGATGCGCACGTTGCTCCGCCCATCTTGGACAGGACCCGCCTCCTCTTCCTCAGAGTCCCGCCCGCGCCAGAGAGGCCGCCGCCCAGCAGGGTTTCAGAATGTCCGTCTGGTCTGGGAGTGGCACACTTTCTGGGGGGAGGAGCTACGGGAGGAAGGGGGTGTGGCGGACGTCATCTGCAGAGCAGCGGGGAAAACTATCAATCGAAGTTATACGGCCGGTTCGGGGCGTTAAAGTTGAATAAAACTCAAACGTGTTAGTTTGTGTTAAAAAAGCGTGGAGCTGCTCACTTAGAATTAGTTTCCTCGTTTGAGTTTGCTTCGTCAAAGTGTGGAGAATCAACACGATATTAAAACAAACAAGTGGAACGCCTCATCAGGTGCACTACAAAAGGTCAGTGTTCAAAAACAAGAAAAAATTCAAGCTGCAAGCAGCGATGGATGGGACCTTTTTGGCTGCTGCCCCCGCAACCCAAGCCCTGGTGTAAGTCAGACCTACATAGAGGTTTTTGTTTCATGTCTCTACGACATTCCTAACAGAAGTTACAAGCAGTTTTGTCTTGTGTTTTTTACTAGGGGGCGCTGGAGCGCAATTTTGATTTTTGGGGTTTGTTTTTTCATTAGATGGCAATTTTTGCCAATCCTGATGTGCGTGTAAAATTATGTGAGTTTTGAAGCATGTTTAAGGGGGTCAAATTACAGCTCGGCGTTTCTGGATGTTGTTGATAAATGGCTTTTACTTTGCATAGTAGAGCTTTAACTTGCACTTTTAAGCCTTTTAAGGCGGTCAAATTACAGTTCCAAGAGGCAAAAATGACATTTTTTAGGAAACTTTGCGCAGGGGTTCTTTGAAGGCACGTGAAATCAAAACCGGAGCAACAAGGAAAAAAATAATACAAAATGAGGGGTATTTTATTCGAACGAAAACAAAATTATATGCCAATAGAACAAGGAAATTTGGCTTGTCAAGACTTTCCAAAACAAGTAAAATTAGCTAACCTCAATAAACCCAAAAAATACCTTAAAATAAGTATATTCTCACTAATAACAAGATTTACATTTGGATTTATTGGTCCCGTTCCGTTGGGAATTTTTTTCAATGCCGTACATTTAAACAATAGACAATACACATCACAAAAACAAAAATAACAAAAAGACATAATACATGACCAACACATTTACAGGCTTATCAGACAGGTCAGCTGGGCCTGCTGTTAACCTTCGTCTTGTGTTAGGTCGGCACCGACCCGTTTTAGTTTTTAAATGCATAAAAACACCACATACATTTATTTTTTTGCATCAAAGCTTTTTGACTTTGTCAGGAACCTCTTTGTCAACAAAATAAAACATTTTAATTTTTTTCACTAAATTATAAAATGCTCTGGTAGAAATTATGCCCTTGGTGTTGTTAGGGTCGGTTTCGACCCGGTTATAAAAATAAGATGATAAAGCAATGATAAGAGCCAAAACTGAACACACTGACAGCCAGCTCGTCTCCCAATCATGTGAGCTTTAGTGGATTCTCATTTTACCTTGTTATCCTGTACAAAAATAAACAAAAGACGGACACTAAAAGGGTCATTTTTTGCCACTCTGATTTTGTTTTTTTATTAGTTTTGGAACTAGTAATCTATTTCTCTTGGTTTCATTCGCTTGATTGGTTGTTTGTTTGATGTTGGATTTCTGTTGCTGCAAAAAAATACTTTTTAGCCTTTTTTTTTAAGTAAATATATATGGGTCGAAATTGACCCGTAACACCATAGATGTTACTATAGTTCAAATTCTTAAAATGAAAAAAATAAACAAAACACATTTATTTAAGAGATGTGTTCTAATACCCCTTAGTAATAGTTAGGTAACACAACAACCTTTTTTTATTTATATTATTCTCTTGATGTTCGTTTTACCATTTTTAAAATTGAAATCGAGGGGTACACTGACAAAATAAGGGCCCAATGGCCCAAACCAAAAATATTCAAACCAATATTTTCAAGGATAAGGAAGCTTAACAAGGTAACCAAGAGATGAGAAACAAATTGGATGATAGATAATTGTTTTTAGTGTATTTTACAGCTGATTTAAAACATGGGTCAAAACCGACCCGTTAACATAAGAGATGTAACAGAAAGCTATCACAAGAGGAAGGTTAAACATGCTTCACCGATTCGAGTATTTGGCGAGCGCCGTTTTGTCCTACTAATTTTGGGGGTCCTTGAACTCACCGTAGTTTGTTTACATGTATAACTTTCTCCGACTTTCTAAGACGTGTTTTATGCCACTTCTTTTTCTGTCTCATTTTGTCCACCAAACTTATAACGTTGTGCATGACTGCACAAAGGTGAGTTTTGTTGATGTTATTGACTTGTGTGGAGTGCTAATCAGACATATTTGGTCACTGCATGACTGCAAGCTAATCGATGCTAACATGCTATTTATGCTAGCTATATGTACAGACTGTATTGCATCATTATGCCTCATTTGTAGCTATATTTGAGCTCAATTAGTTTCCTTTAAGTCCTCATAATTCAATTTATATCTAATGACACACTATCTGTATATAATATGGATTTTAATTTTTTGCGGCTCCAGACAGATTTGTTTTTGTATTTTTGGTCCAATATGGCTCTTTAAACATTTTGGGTTGCCGACCCCTGTCCCTAGCCCATCCATCCATCCATCTTCTTCCGCTTATCCGAGGTCGGGTCGCGGGGGCAACAGCCTAAGCAGGGAAGCCCAGACTTCCCTCTCCCCAGCCACTTCATCTAGCTCTTCCCGGGGGATCCCGAGGCGTTCCCAGGCCTAGCCGCTCAGGCAAATCATATGGTCTAAAGATGCATTTTTCATCGACAACATGACATCATCGTGCCAAGTGTGTGCTCTTACAGTCAATTAGTGCGCATATATACAGCCCGGCCTCTGGCCCAAAAAATGTTATTGTAATTTTGAAGAATTTATCTGAATGTGCATTAACTATTTTCTGTTCACAATTGTTAGAAATGTCACATGTTAACATGTTTAAATATTAACTGTCCGTTAACTGTACTGTGCTACTATATGAGTACGTATGTTTTATTGTTTAATTGAAAATAAAACAGCCATAGTCCATTTGGCTGTCATCTGTTTTAAGTATGAGACACACTTGTGTCAAATTCATCTTTTTTTTTTTGTTTTTATGCTTGAAATAAGAAATTATTACTTTAAAAAAGTAGTTTTATACTTGTGAGTGTTGATGTCACAGCTTTGCATATTCTAGTTTCAAACATGTTTTACTCAATATAGGTCATCAAATCTCAGCAACAAGCTGTAATATCTTACTGAGATCATTTAGGACCAAAACACTTAAAACAAGTAAAACACTCTAACACAGGGGTCACCAAGGCGGTGCCCGTGGGCACCAGGTAGCCCGTAAGGACCAGATGAGTAGTTCTAAAATTTAAGTCTCATCTTAAAACTCATCTGTATACTCTAGCCTTTAAATAGACCTCCTTTTTAGACCAGTTGATCTGCCGCTTCTTTTCTTTCTCCTATGTCCCCCCCTCCCTTGTGGAGGGGGTCCGGTCCGATGACCATGGATGAAGTACTGACTGTCCAGAGTCGAGACCCAGGATGGACCGCTCGTCGGGACCCAGGATGGACCGCTCGCCTGTATCGGTTGGGGACATCTCTACGCTGCTGATCCGCTTGAGATGGTTTCCTGTGGACGGGACTGCTGTCTTGGAGCCACTATGGATTGAACTTTCACAGTATCATGTTAGACCCCGCTCGACATCCATTGCTTTCGGTCCCCTAGAGGGGGGGGGTTGCCCACATCTGAGGTCCTCTCCAAGGTTTCTCATAGTCAGCATTGTCACTGGCGTCCCACTGGATGTGAATTCTCCCTGCCCACTGGGTGTGAGTTTTCCTTGCCCTTTTGTGGGTTCTTCCGAGGATGTTGTAGTCGTAATGATTTGTGCAGTCCTTTGAGACATTTGTGATTTGGGGCTATATAAATAAACATTGATTGATTGATTGATTGATAAAATTAACTCAAAGAGCAGCACTTACCAGTGAGCTGCCTCTATTTTAAAAATTGTATTTATTTACTAGCAAGCTGGTCTCGCTTTGCTCGACATTTTTAATTTTAAGACGGACAAAAATCAAATAGAATTTGAAAAGCCAAGAAAATATTTTAAAGACCTGGTCCTCAATTGTTTAAATAAATTCATTTATTTTTTTTACTTTGCTTCTTATAACTTTCCGAAAGACAATTTTTGAGAAAAAATACAACCTTAAAAATGATTTTAGGATTTTTAAACTCATATACCTTTTTACCTTTTAAATTCATTCCTCTTCTTTTCTGACAATTTAAATCAATGTTCGAGTAATTAATTTATTTTTTTATTGTAAAGAATAAATAAATTGTGATTTAATTCTTCATTTTAGCTTCTGTTTTTTCGACGAAGAATATTTGTGAAATATTTCTTCACACTTATGATTAAAACTCAAAAAAAAATTATTCTGGCAAATCTAGAAAATCTTTAAAATCAAATTTAAATATTATTTCAAAGTCTTTTGAATTTATTTTAAAATTTTTGTTCTGGAAAATCTAGAAGAAATAATGATTTGTCTGTTAGAAATATAGCTTGGTTCAATTTGTTATATATTCTAACAAAGTGCAGATTGGATTTCAACCTATTTAACACATGTCATCAAAATTCTAAAATTAATCTTAATCAGGAAAAATGACTAATGATGTTCCATAAATTATTTTTAAAAAAAATTCAAAAAGATTCGAATTAGCTAATTTTGTCTTCTTTTTTGGGGTTGAATTTTGAATTTTAAAGAGTCGAAATTGAAGATAAAATATGTTTCAAAATTTAATTGACATTTTTTTCCTGTTTTCTCCTCTTTTAAACCGTTCGATTAAGTGTTTTTTCATCATTTATTCTCTGCAAAAAACCTTCCGTATAAGGAAAAAAAATCTACGACGGAATGACAGACAGAAATACACATTTGTGTATATATATATATATATATATATATATTATTTTATTTTAATTTTTTTTTTAAGTCTGTATCAAACTGGTAGCCCTTCGCAATAAACAGTACCCAAAAAGTAGCTCTTGGTTTCAAAAAGGTTGGTGACCCCTGCTCTAACATACAATCTGCTTAGTGAGAACAATTATCTTATCAGACAGAAAATAAGCAAATATCACACTTATTTGAGATATTTAATCCTTCCATCCATCCATCCATTTTCTACCGCTTGTTCCCTTTTGGGGTCGCGGGGGTCGCTGGCCCCTATCTCAGCTACAATCGGGCGGAAGGCGGGGTACACCCTGGACAAGTCGCCACCTCATGGCGCCTATCTCAGCTACAATCGGGCGGAAGCTGGGGTACACCCTGGACAAGTCGCCACCTCATCGCAGGGCCAACACAGATAGACAGACAACATTCACACTCACATTCACACACTAGGGCCAATTTAGTGTTGCCAATCAACCTATCCCCAGGTGCATGTCTTTGGAGGTGGGAGGAAGCCGGAGTACCCGGAGGGAACCCACGCATTCACGGGGAGAACATGCAAACTCCACACAGAAAGATCCCGAGCCTGGATTTGAACCCAGGACTGCAGGACCTTCGTATTGTGAGGCAGACGCACTAACCCCTCTGCCACCGTGAAGCCCGATATTTAATCTTACTTAGATTTCAGTTTTTGCAGTGTGACCAGTGGTAGGGGAACCTGTTGATTGGTTGGAGAAACATTTTTTTCACTTTTCACTCACTTGGTCAAGCAGGTTTGACCCAAGTTAATTACTTTGTCCCCCAACATTTTTACATTATGTTCAACCCCAGAATGGAGGAACTGGGGCGCAGCCGAAGGTAGACAAACGCCTACTGTACTTCCCGAACATTAGACACGCTCACTTACATCCGACAAATCACCGGTCCCGGCGGGGAGGAGATGGCGGACAAAAGAGGACAGTCGGGGGGGAGAAGGGACAGAAAGACAAGCGTTAGTGGAGTGAAGATGCATGAAAAAAAAGCCGACCCGACACAGAATTACTTGTGGGCTGAAAGGAAAACGCTGAAAGTTGTCTTTAGAGGCTTTTTCTGTCTTCGTGTCTTAGCGGCGAGGCCTTTTTTTTTGGACAAAGAGTGACTTTCTGGTAGGAAACTAGAGAGGACTGCAAGAGTTTGATAGGAAAAGTGCCAAATGTCGTCTCGCTCGGCAATGATACTTCCGCCGGGCAACTGTCCATCTCTGTCCCAGTCATTGGTCTTTAAGTAAGTTGTAAACAGAAAGAGTATTCATACATGAGGTCCCCTCAGTCATACTTGCCAACCTTGAGACCTCCGAATTCGGGACTTCAAGTATTTATATACAAACTTCGTTTCCATATAAGTTGGGAAATTGTGTTAGATGTAAATATAAACGGAATACAATGATTTGCAAATCCTTTTCAACCCATATTCAGTTGAATGCACTACAAGACAACATATTTGATGTTCAAACTCATAACATTTTTTTTTTTTTTGCAAATAATATCCATCCATCCATTTTCTACCGCTTATTCCCTTTTGGGGTCGCGGGGGGCGCTGGCGCCTATCTCAGCTACAATCGGGCGGAAGGCGGGGTACACCCTGGACAAGTCGCCACCTCATCGCAGGGCAAATCCTTTTCAACCCATATTCAGTTGAATGCAGTTGCAAATATCAATCAATCAATCAATCAATGTTTACTTATATAGCCCTAAATCACTAGTGTCTCAAAGGGCTGCACAAACCACTACGACATCCTCGGTAGGCCCACATAAGGGCAAGGAAAAACTCACACCCAGTGGGACGTCGGTGACAATGATGACTATGAGAACCTTAGAGAGGAGGAAAGCAATGGATGTCGAGCGGGTCTAACATGATACTGTGAAAGTTCAATCCACAATGGATCCAACACAGTCGCGAGAGTCCAGTCCAAAGCGGATCCAACACAGCAGCGGGAGTCCCGTTCACAGCGGAGCCAGCAGGAAACCATCCCAAGCGGAGGCGGATCAGCAGCGCAGAGATGTCCCCAGCCGATACACAGGCGAGCAGTACATGGCCACCGGATTGGACCGGACTCCCTCCACAAAGGAGAGTGGGACATAGAAGAAAAAGAAAAGAAACAGCAGATCAACTGGTCTAAAAAGGGAGTCTATTTAAAGGCTAGAGTATACATATGAGTTTTAAGGTGAGACTTAAATGCTTCTACTGAGGTGGCATCTCGAACTGTTACCGGGAGGGCATTCCAGAGTACTGGAGCCCGAACGGAAAACGCTCTATAGCCCGCAGACTTTTTTTGGGCTTTGGGAATCACTAATAAGCCGGAGTCCTTTGAACGCAGATTTCTTGCCGGGACATATGGTACAATACAATCGGCAAGATAAAAATTTCATGGCTTCAACACGTGCCAAAGTAGTTGGGAAAGGGCATGTTCACCACTGTGTTACATCACATTTTCTTTTAACAACACTCAATAAACGTTTGGGAACTAAGGAAACTTAATTGTTGAAGCTTTGAAAGTGGAATTCTTTCCCATTCTTGTTTTATGTAGAGCTTCAGTTGTTCAACAGTCCGGGGTCTCCGCTGTCGTATTTTACGATTCATAATGCCACACATTTTCCATGGGAGACAGGTCTGGACTGCAGGCGGGCCAGGAAAGTACCCGCACTCTTTTACTACGAAGCCACGCTGTTGTAACACGTGGCTTGACATTGTCTTGCTGAAATAAGCAGGGACGTCAATGATAGCGTTGCTTGGATGACAACATATGTTGCTCTAAAACCTGTATGGACCTTTCAGCATTAATGCTGCCTTCACAGATGTGTAAGTTACCCATGCTTTGGGCACTAATACACCCCCATACCATCACAGATGCTGGCGTTTGAACTTCGCGCCTATAACAATCCGGATGGTTATTTTCCTCTTTGTTCCGGAGGACACCACGTCCACAGTTTCCAAATATAATTTGAAATGTGGACTCGTCAGACCACAGAACACTTTTCCACTTTGCATCAGTCCATCTTAGATGATCTCGGACCCAGCGAAGCCGGCGGCGTTCCTTGGTGTTGTTGATAAATGGGTTTTGCTTTGTTTTAACTTGCACTTACAGAAGTAGCAACCAACTGTAGTTACTGACTGTGGCTTTATGAAGTGTTCCTGAGCCCATGTGGTGATATCCTTTACACACTGATGTCGGTTTTTGATGCAGTACCGCCCGAGGGATCAAAGGTCTGTAATATCATCGCTTACGTGCAGTGATTTCTCCGGATTCAATGAAACTTTTGAGGATTTTACGGACCGTAGATGGTAAAATCCCTAAATTCCTTGCAATAGTTCGTTGAGAAATGTTGTTCTAAAACTGTTCGACAATTTGCTTACAAATTGGTGACCCTCGCCCCATCCTTGTTTGTGAATGACTTAGCATTTCATGGAAGCTGCTTTTATACCCAATCATGGCACTCACCTGTTCCCAATTAGCCTGCACACCTGTGGGATGTTACAAATAAGTGTTTGATGAGCATTCCTCAACTTTATCAGTATTTATTGCCACCTTTCCCAACTTCTTTGTCACGTGTTGCTGGCATCAAATTCTAAAGTTAATGATTATTTGCCAAAAAAAAATGTTATCAGTTTGAACATCAAATATGTTGTCTTTGTAGCATATTCAACTGAATATGGGTTGAAAAGGATTTGCAAATCATTGTATTCCGTTTATATTTACATCTAACACAATTTCCAAACTCATATATATATATATATATATATATATATATATATATATATATATATATATATATATATATATATATATATATATATATATATATATATATATATATATATTAGGGGTGTTGGAAAAATCAATTCGAATATGTTGTGAGATTCAGAATCGATTCAAATTTAATTTTTTAAATCTTTTTTTTTTTTATCAATCCAACAAACCACAACACAGCAATACCATAACAATGCATTACAATTCCAAAACCAAACCTGACCCAGCAACACTCAGAACTGCAATAAACAGAGCAATTGAGAGGAGACACAAACACGACACAGAACAAACCAAAAGTAGTGAAACAAAAATGAATATTATCAACAACAGTATCAATATTAGTTATAATTTCAGCATAGCAGTGATTAAAAATCCCTCATTGACATTATCATTAGACATTTATAAAAATAAAACTAAAAGAACAATAGTGTCACAGTGACTTACACTTGCATCGCATCTCATAAGCTTGACAACACACTGTGTCCAATGTTTTCACAAAAATAAAATAAGTCGTATTTTTAGTTTGTTTAATAGTTAAAAGAAATTTACTATTATTGCAATCAGTTGATAAAACATTGTCCTTTACAATTATAAAAGCTTTTTTTTTTTTTTTAAATCTACTACTCTGCTAGCATGTCAGCAGACTGGGGTAGATCCTGCTGAAGTCCTATGTATTGAATGAATACAGAATCGTTTTGAATCAGAAAAATATCGTTTTTGAATCGAGAATCGCGCTGAATCGAAAAAATATCAAATCGTGACCCCAAGAATCGATATTGAATCGAATCGTAGGACACCCAAAGATTTGCAGTCCTTATATACACATATATATACATATATATATATATCAATCAATCAATCAATGTTTACTTATATAGCCCTAAATCACTAGTGTCTCAAAGGGCTGCACAAACCACTACGACATCCTCGGTAGGCCCACATAAGGGCAAGGAAAACTCACACCCAGTGGGACATCGGTGACAATGATGACTATGAGAACCTTGGAGAGGAGGAAAGCAATGGATGTCGAGCGGGTCTAACATGATACTGTGAAAGTTCAATCCATAATGGATCCAACACAGTCGCGAGAATATACACATATATATACATACATATATGTATATATATAAATATAAATATATATATATATATATATATATATATATATATATACATATATATACATATATATATACATATATGTGTATATATACACATATATATACATATATATATATATATATATATATATATATATATATATATGTGTGTATAAATACACGTATATATACATAGATATATAAATATATATATTTGTATATATATATATATATATATATATATATATTTACCCCAAGAATCGATATTGAATCGAATCGTGGGACACCCAAAGATTCGCAGCCCTAGTATATACATATGTATGTGTATATATTTATATGTGTGTGTATGTGTGTGTATATATATATACATATATATATGTATATATATATATATATATATATATATATATATATATATATATATATATATGCAAAATACGATAAGGGTATCGCAACTGGCTCACCTTTACAGGTACTCGCCCCTGCACCATCTGTGAGCCTGTGGCCTCGCTCTCTTCATCTCTCCTTCTATCAAGGCACCATCGGGACTCTGCATGGCAGGGACGTCCTCCTCCCTGAGTCAAGACTAAGTTTGACCGCATACCTTAACTGGACATCAGTTGGTTGGCATCAGAAGGTTCTCAAATGGGCACCCCCCGTCATTAACGTTTCGTCGAATTAAGCCCATGACGCTTCGGAGGGGCTCGACGGCAGATCCAGCGTCCTGGCTCTACCCCTGCTGAATGCCACCCAACTCTATGTCCCTAGTCCTTCAGTAGGTCGGCTCTGCCACCGCACCTTTCTTTGTATCCAAATCCAGCGTGATGCTTCTTCTGCCCTTTTAGTGGTGTTGGCTACCAGCCGCTTCCTAGCCAGCCCTTCGACCCCCAGCAGTCCGAGGGCTCTCCAGAGCGACCGCCCCGCAAAGCCTCTACAGCCCACCTCCACCGGTAAGTTCCAGGCCTTCCATCCATTTAGCTGGCTCTTGAGGATGAGGGTTTGGTATTTTTTGAGTTTGCGTTCATACGCCTCCTCTATCCTCTCTTCCCAGGGTACTGTCAGCTCGATAAGCACCACCTGTTTAGTTCCTTTAGACCACAGAACAATATCAGGTCTCAGGGTTGTGTGGGTTATATATATATATATATATATATATAATCCGTTCATGAATGAGTATATCCGTTCGGCCACCGTGTTCGAATGGAGAAGTCTGATCTACAAAATTTGCAGACAGCATACCACTTCCCCTTCGAGCTGTCCTGGATGAAACTGAAATAATTGTTTTCCAATCATTTTGGAACTTGCAAGCGTACTTCTTCTTCTTTCTAGTCGCCATGTCTCTTGTTCATTCTTCTGCTTCGTCTCTGTTATGTTTTTGGACATTACTACTTGCTGTAGTTTTGAAGCAATGCATGATGGGAATCCGGATGTTGCGTGTCCGTCTATTAACGTGCCGGCTGGAATAAACACACCCTGAGAAATAGCGCCGTGCCTGCCTACTTTATGGGTTATAGATAAACCTATGGATAACGGAGACATACAGAATATACCGTAATAGTCTCCTTTTCAGGTTGTAGACGACGCTAAAGGCAGTGCCTTTAAGGCACGCCCCCAATATTGTTGTCCGGATGGAAATCGGGAGAAATTCGGGAGAATGGTTGCCCCGGGAGATTTTCGGGAGGGGTACTAAAATTCAGGAGTCTCGCGGGAAAATCTGGAGCGTGGACAAGTATGCCTTAGTCCTCGCTCAGCTCATCCGTCTCAGTTTAGGCCAGGGGTGTCAAAGTAGAGTCCAGCAAGCCAGATCTGAATGATCTATTTTGATTAGTATTAGAACCGGTTGTTTTGACCGCACCGATACTCCATCAGTGTTGGCGCAAGGAATTTTCAAAACGGGGTCCCAGGGACCCCATCAAGTAATAAAAATGGGGTCCCACAGTAAATTCTTGGGGTCCCGCTTTTTCGTAACCTTTTTTAAAACAAATTATAAATGTATGCATTATCCTGTTGTATCTCACATTCATATATTGTGTTTTGGAATAAGGTTGTCATAAACGTTAATTCATTAAAAAAAAAAAAAAAAAGTAGTACAAAAGAAAACACATTAAGTTAAAGTACAAATGATTGTCACACACAAGGTGTATTTCAGCTGCATTCGGCCGGAAGGCGGAGTACACCCTGGACAAGTCACCATCTCATGGCAAATTAGATATTGAATATGACAATTCAAATCGTATGGGAACGTTGTATATTGTACATATTTTTGTTACGCCTCATACTAATTTTAGATGTATTTCCTTCAAAACAAAAAAAAGGTGAAAACCACAATTTATTGTTGTCTGGGGTTTTCCCCTCGGTCATGTTACCCTCGCACATTACACCATCAGAAAATGTGGAACATTCCACAAGTCAAATGGAGTACAGGAAGTTGCATCATTCAAAAGTAAGTTATTTTTAAGCATATTCACATCATATGTTTATTACGGTATGTATTTTGTTATGCTATGTTTTTATTTTTAACGCACACATTTTTTTTGAACTGTCGTGTGCTTAATGTCAACATGCTCGCACATTACACCATCAGAAAATGTGGAACATTCCACAAGTCAAATGGAGTACAGGAAGTTGCATCATTCAAAAGTAAGTTATTTTAAGTCACACATTAAAAGCGTTACTAAAACGGCCTTCTTTCATCTCCGTAATATCGCTAAAATTCGCTCAATTTGGTCCACTAAAGACGCTGAGATCATTATCCATGCGTTTGTTACGTCTCGTCTCGATTACTGTAACGTATTATTTTCGGGTCTCCCCATGTCTAGCATTAAAAGATTACAGTTGGTACAAAATGCGGCTGCTAGACTTTTGACAAGAACAAGAAAGTTTGATCACATTACGCCTGTACTGGCTCACCTGCACTGGCTTCCTGTGCACTTAAGATGTGACTTTAAGGTTTTACTACTTACGTATAAAATACTACACGGTCTAGCTCCATCCTATCTTGCCGATTGTATTGTACCATATGTCCCGGCAAGAAATCTGCGTTCAAAAGACTCCGGCTTATTAGTGATTCCTAGAGCCCAAAAAAAGTCTGCGGGCTATACAGCGTTTTCCGTTCGGGCTCCAGTACTCTGGAATGCCCTCCCGGTAACAGTTCGAGATGCCACCTCAGTAGAAGCATTTAAGTCTCACCTTAAAACTCATCTGTATACTCTAGCCTTTAAATAGACCTCCTTTTTAGACCAGTTGATCTGCCGCTTCTTTTCTTTCTCCTATGTCCCCCCCCTCCCTTGTGGAGGGGGTCTGGTCCGATGACCATGGATGAAGTACTGGCTGTCCAGAGTCGAGACCCAGGATGGACCGCTCGTCGGGACCCAGGATGGACCGCTCGCCTGTATCGGTTGGGGACATCTCTACGCTGCTGATCCGCTTGAGATGGTTTCCTGTGGAACTGGACTCTCGCTGCTGTCTTGGATCCGCTTGAACTGAACTCTCGCGGCTGTGTTGGAGCCACTATGGATTGAACTTTCACAGTATCATGTTAGACCCGCTCGACATCCATTGCTTTCGGTCCCCTAGAGGGGGGAGGGGTTGCCCACATCTGAGGTCCTCTCCAAGGTTTCTCATAGTCAGCATTGTCACTGGCGTCCCACTGGATGTGAATTCTCCCTGCCCACTGGGTGTGAGTTTTCCTTGCCCTTTTGTGGGTTCTTCCGAGGATGTTGTAGTCGTAATGATTTGTGCAGTCCTTTGAGACATTTGTGATTTGGGGCTATATAAATAAACATTGATTGATTGATTGATGCTATTTGTATTTGTATGCATTTCCCAATTATATGTTAAAAACTCATTCCTGTTATTTCAAGTGAAGTGAATTATATATTTTTAGCACTTTTCTCCAGTGACTCAAAGCGCTTTACATAGTGAACCCCAATATCTAAGTTACATTTTTCAAACCAGTGTGGGTGGCACTGGGAGCAGGTGGGTAAAGTGTCTTGCCCAAGGACACAATGGCAGTGTTTCAGTTGGCAGAAGCGGGGATCGAACCTTGAACCCTCAAATTGCTGGCACGGCCGCTCTACCAACCGAGTTCAGTCCTGTTACTCAATGAGTTGTTGTTTTTTTGCTTAAGAACCTAGTAGAAAAATGAAATCAAATTGCCTGAGATGGAACATGACATATTTTGAGTATGGGAATTTTAACATTTATATTATGTATGGTTAAAAAAAAAAGACAGAAATGTAAGTTTTATTTTGAAAGGTCTAAAACAACAAATGGGCACTGATTCGGTGAAATGGCCTTGATGTGAATCGACAGACGTGTTTGTGTTGTCTCATAATTACAGATATTTACCGTTTGTGTTTAGGTAAAATAGCTAGACGGATGTTATCATGTAGATCAGTGGTCCCCAACCACCGGGCCGTGGCCCAATTGGTACCGGGCCGCAGAAATAATTTTTTATTAACTTTTATTTTTAAAAAACAAATAAATATTTTTTTTTTAATGAAATCAACATAAACACAATATACACTTACAATTAGTGCACCAACCACAAAAACCTTCCTTTTTCATGATAAAAAACGTCCCTTTTTCATGACAAAGAAAAAAAAAAAAAGACAAAAAAGGACATCATCCCACCCCCCCACCCGGGCCGCGGGACAAATTATTAAGCCTTGACCGGTCCGCGGATACAAAAAGGTTGGGGACCACTGATGTAGATCAAAGGTGTCAAACTCAAGGCCCCGGGGGCCAATTCATTCATTTTATTTGGCCCTAAAAAGGATGGAAATAACATGTATTAAAAAAGTACTGTAACTGTTTTTACTAAATGTATTCTTTCTTTCTATTTAGGGAGAAGCATGTAATCGCAAATTAAGTTAACTTAAATATTGTTTTAATCGGCGACGGTCAAAATCGTTTTTTGTTTTTTTTTTAATAACGAAAAATAGCACCTGCATATTTAAGGGTTGGAATTGGGGGTTAAATCACCAAAAAAGGATTTCCCGGGCGCGGTCACCGCTGCTGCCCACTGCTCCCCTCACCTTCCAGGGGGTGGACCAAGGGGATGGGTTAAATGCAGAGGACAAATTTCACCACACCTGCTGTCATACTTGCCAACCCTCCCGGATTTCCCGGGAGACTCCCGAAATTCAGCGCCTCTCCCGGGACACATTTTCTCCCAAAAATCTCCTGAAATTCAGGCGGAGCTGGAGGCCCCGCCCCCTCCAGCTCCATGCGGACCTGAGTGAGGACAGCCTGTTTTCACGTCTGCTTTCCCACAATATAAACAGCGTGTCTGCCCAATGACGTTATAACTGTAGAATGATCGAGGGCGAGTTCTTGGTTTCTTATGTGGGTTTATTGTTAGGCAGTTTCATTAACGTCCTCCCAGCGCGATAACAACACACAACAACAGCAGTCACGTTTTTGTCTAGCGTAAAGCAGTTCGTCTGCCGTAAACAGCAATGTTGTGACATTCTTAAACAGGACAATACTGCCATCTACTGTACATGCATATGGTTAGAAAAAGGATGGACAATTCAACCCTATATTTCTTATATATATATACACATACAGTATATATGAAATACTTGACTTGGTGAATTGTAGCTGTAAATATGCTCCTCCCCTCTTAACCATGTCTAGCATTAAAAGATTACAGTTGGTACAAAATGCGGCTGCTAGACTTTTGACAAGAACAAGAAAGTTTGATCACATTACGCCTGTACTGGCTCACCTGCACTGGCTTCCTGTGCACTTAAGATGTGACTTTAAGGTTTTACTACTTACGTATAAAATACTACACGGTCTAGCTCCATCCTATCTTGCCGATTGTATTGTACCATATGTCCCGGCAAGAAATCTGCGTTCAAAGGACTCCGGCTTATTAGTGATTCCCAAAGCCCAAAAAAAGTCTGCGGGCTATAGAGCGTTTTCCGTTCGGGCTCCAGTACTCTGGAATGCCCTCCCGGTAACAGTTCGAGATGCCACCTCAGTAGAAGCATTTAAGTCTCACCTTAAAACTCATTTGTATACTCTAGCCTTTAAATAGACTCCCTTTTTAGACCAGTTGATCTGCTGTTTCTTTTCTTTTTCTTCTATGTCCCACTCTCCCCTGTGGAGGGGGTCCGGTCCGATCCGGTGGCCATGTACTGCTCGCCTGTGTATCGGCTGGGGACATCTCTGCGCTGCTGATCCGCCTCCGCTTGGGATGGTTTCCTGCTGGCTCCGCTGTGAACGGGACTCTCGCTGCTGTGTTGGATCCGCTTTGGACTGGACTCTCGCGACTGTGTTGGATCCATTGTGGATTGAACTTTCACAGTATCATGTTAGACCCGCTCGACATCCATTGCTTTCCTCCTCTCCAAGGTTCTCATAGTCATCATTGTCACCGACGTCCCACTGGGTGTGAGTTTTCCTTGCCCTTATGTGGGCCTACCGAGGATGTCGTAGTGGTTTGTGCAGCCCTTTGAGACACTAGTGATTTAGGGCTATATAAGTAAACATTGATTGATTGATTGATTGATTAACCACCCCCCATCTCCCACCTCCCAAAATCGGAGGTCTCAAGGTTGGCAAGTATGCCTAGTGTATGCGTGACTATCATTGGTACATTAACTTGAATATCTTTGCCCTTTTCTATGTATAACTGATGTAATTATGACAATGACAATTAAATGATTGATTGATTGATTGATTGATTGATTGATTGATTGATTGATTGAGGAAATTCTGTGAGGTATTTTGACGTATATTTAAAGCACTAAGAACATAAACCTTAACCCAGCCTTGCTTTTTTTTTTACTTTTATAACAGTTGTTACTTAAAACAAATAGTAAAGGTTTTATGAGGGTTACAGTTAGACCCAGGAACGGATTATGTCCAATTGCTTCGGAATCCAAACAGTCGGCGTTCGACCTTCGGGGTGTCGAGTCCACTTGAGGCCGGTCAGGGTCTCTGCACGTCTGACAGCGGATGACATAACCAATCGGTTTTAATTACATCACCTTTTTGTGATGATGAAAGGATGCGAGACCCTCAAAAGCCTCAGACTCACAATGACACCATTGAAAAGTCCACTGTTGCCAACTTGCCTCTCATTCCCATCTTCTCCTGTCATACACACACACACACACACACACACAAACACACAAAAAAGGTGTCAGCCATATTTTGGACCGACCTCTCCAGCAGGATGTATTCCATCTCCATGGCAACACCACAACCTGCTGCACGGCGCTGCCTCAGTGAGCCCCGGTCCGCCGACTGAATCTAAACTTTTTCTTTGGCCAAACAAAAGGAGCGCTGAGTGTTTTCCTCACCTCCCTCCCTCTGGCTTTTTCTACTTCTCCTCTTTTCCTCTCCCTCCTTCTCTCGCTCTCCTCCGTCCACACAGGAATGCTTTGTTTGGCTCCCAGATGAAAGAAACAAAAGACGACATTGACAAAAACGACTCTGTGCCCATCACTCTGTAAATGTGTGTGTGTGCGAGTGGGCCGGCAATTACACGTGAATTTGTGTGTGACTGTAGGCAAACTGATTTTCTGTGCTGTGTGTGCGTGTAAGCGAAAACGGGGAGATGTGTGACAAAAGGCCCTCGTTAGTATTCCGCGGGGAGGAGTGATCCACCTCCATCGGCTAGAGGAGCAGCTGCGCACAAACTATCAAATAACAACAAACCGAAGATGGCGCTACTTTTTTGAATGGATTTGCATGGAATTTAAAAGCTGACCTTGTGTAAAATGTGTTATAGCTCAGGGGTACCCAAACTTTTTGCCTCCGTGGGCCAAAGCGAACATGTGCCAATGGATAATGGATATGAAGGGTACATTTTAGGGAGTTCCGATACAACTTTCCCACTTTCAGTACGTTCAATCAATCAATCAATGTTTACTTATATAGCCCTAAATCACTAGTGTCTCAAAGGGCTGCACAAACCACCACGACATCCTCGGTAGGCCCACATAAGGGCAAGGAAAACTCACACCCAGTGGGACGTCGGTGACAATAATGACTATGAGAACCTTAGAGAGGAGGAAAGGAATGGATGTCGAGCGGGTCTAACATGATACTGTGAAAGTTCAATCCACAATGGATCCAACACAGTCGCGAGAGTCCAGTCCAAAGCAGGTCCAACTCAGCAGCGAGAGTCCCGTTCACAGCGGAGCCAGCAGGAAACCATCCCAAGCGGAGGCGGATCAGCAGCGCAGAGATGTCGAGGCGGATCAGCAGCGCAGAGATGTCCCCAGCCGATACACAGGCAAGCAGTACATGGCCACCGGATCGGACCGGACCCCCTCCACAGGGGAGAGTGGGACATAGAAGAAAAAGAAAAGAAACAGCAGATCAACTGGTCTAAGAAGGGAGTCTATTTAAAGGCTAGAGTATACAAATGAGTTTTAAGGTGAGACTTAAATGCTTCTACTGAGGTGGCATCTCGAACTGTTACCGGGAGGGCATTCCAGAGTACTGGAGCCCGAAATGAAAACGCTCTCTAGCCCGCAGACTTTTTTTGGGCTTTGGGAATCACTAACAAGCCAGAGTCCTTTGAACGCAGATTTCTTGCCGGGACATATGGTACAATACAATCGGCAAGATAGGATGGAGCTAGACCGTGTAGTATTTTATACGTAAGTAGTAAAACCTTAAAGTCACATCTTAAGTGCACAGGAAGCCAGTGCAGGTGAGCCAGTACAGGCGTAATGTGATCAAACTTTCTTGTTCTTGTCAAAAGTCTAGCAGCCGCATTTTGTACCAACTGTAATCTTTTAATGCTAGACATGGGGAGACCCGAAAATAATACGTTACAGTAGTCGAGGCGAGACGTAACAAACGCATGGATAATGATCTCAGCGTCTTTAGTGGACAGAATGGAGCGAATTTTAGCGATATTACGGAGATGAAAGAAGGCCGTTTTAGTAACGCTTTTAATGTGTGCCTCAAAGGAGAGAGTTGGGTCGAAGATAATACCCAGATTCTTTACCGTGTCGCCTTGTTTAATTGTTTGGTTGTCAAATGTTAGAGTTGTATTATTAAATAGAGTTTGGTGTCTAGCAGGACCGATAATCAGCATTTCCGTTTTTTTGGCGTTGAGTTGCAAAAAGTTAGCAATATTGGAGCTTTAATAATTGACCAGTAGGGATATTGATCCATTACAACAGGGGGTGTCAAACTCAAATACAGAGTGGGCCAAAATGTAAAACTGAACAAAGCTGCGGGCCGAGGTTGAAGAAGTGAACCTTTTAATAGGGACCCAAACAAGTTTTGCATTGAACATTGAACAATCAAGGCTTATATAACTTTATAGTGACAGGCTAAATCGAGTTTCAAATAATAACAATAATAATTAAAAAATATCAATGGCACATCAAATAAAATTTAAATGCAAATTTAATGCCTCTTTTCCATTTGCAGTCTTCTGAGGTAAATATCAAAATATATTGTAGCGTCCCGAAAGAGTTAGTGCTTCAATGGGTTCTGGGTATTTGTTCTGTTGTGTTTATGTTGTGTTACAGTGCAGATTACAGTTGGTACAAAATGCGGCTGCTAGACTTTTGACAAGAACAAGAAAGTTTGATCACATTACGCCTGTACTGGCTCACCTGCACTGGCTTCCTGTGCACTTAAGATGTGACTTTAAGGTTTTACTACTTACGTATAAAATACTACACGGTCTAGCTCCATCCTATCTTGCCGATTGTATTGTACCGTATGTCCCGGCAAGAAATCTGCGTTCAAAAGACTCCGGCTTATTAGTGATTCTTAGAGCCCAAAAAAAGTCTGCGGGCTGTAGAGCGTTTGCCGTTCGGGCTCCAGTACTCTGGAATGCCCTCCCGGTAACAGTTCGAGATGCTACCTCAGTAGAAGCATTTAAGTCTCACCTTAAAACTCATCTGTATACTCTAGCCTTTAAATAGACCTCCTTTTTAGACCAGTTGATCTGCCGCTTCTTTTCTTTCTCCTATGTCCCCCCCCTCCCTTGTGGAGGGGGTCCGGTCCGATGACCATGGATGAAGTACTGGCTGTCCAGAGTCGAGACCCAGGATGGACCGCTCGTCGGGACCCAGGATGGACCGCTCGCCTGTATCGGTTGGGGACATCTCTACGCTGCCCATCCGCCTCCGCTTGAGATGGTTTCCTGTGGAGGTAACTCTCGCGGCTGTGTTGGAGCCACTATGGATTGAACTTTCACAGTATCATGTTAGACCCGCTCGACATCCATTGCTTTCGGTCCCCTAGAGGGGGGGGGGGGGGTTGCCCACATCTGAGGTCCTCTCCAAGGTTTCTCATAGTCAGCATTGTCACTGGCGTCCCACTGGATGTGAATTCTCCCTGCCCACTGGGTGTGAGTTTTCCTTGCCCTTTTGTGGGTTCTTCCGAGGATGTTGTAGTCGTAATGATTTGTGCAGTCCTTTGAGACATTTGTGATTTGGGGCTATATAAATAAACATTGATTGATTGATTGATTGATTGAGATGTTCTCCCGAAATGTGTTTGTCATTCTTGTTTGGTGTGAGTTCACAGTGTGGCGCATATTTGTAACAGTGTTAAAGTTGTTTATACGGCCACCCTCAGTGTGACCTGTATGGCTGTTGACCAAGTATGCTTGCATTCACTTATGTGTGTGTAATAGCCGCAGATATTATGCGAGTAGGCCTGCACAGTGTTTGTATGGAGGAAATGCGGATGTGATGACAGGTTGTAGAGAATGCTAAAGGCACGCCCTCAATATTGTTGTCCGGGTGAAAATCGGGAGAATGCTTGCTTGATTTTCAGGAGGGGCACTGAACTTCGGGAGGATTGGCAAGTGTGAGAAAT